>NC_092246.1:23499028-23719028 GCF_036320965.1 Panulirus ornatus | reverse complement strand
TAATGCTGAAAACAAGAGGATATAATGTTCATATCTGTGGGTTTGGGTATTGCAAGTAAAAACTTTTCACACTAAACAGGCCAACAGCCGCAAGCAAATGCAGTATACTACTTCCACATACACCCTAAACATATTCGTGCCCAGATGTGCAAAGACCACAGAGGATACAGCAGCTACTTAAAGACCTTCAACAACACAGAAATAAATTTGATTAATGGTGAACAAAAAATATTTTTGCTGACCTATGACTTTTACCAATCATTCTATCTATAAATCTCTAACACCTGTTCCCCTTAGGAACTCCCTTAAAAGGGTGCCCACAGCAAGTCTCCAGAACTAGTAACGTACAGTACCACTTTTAGCCATAAGTGCCTCAACCTATAGAGGCCAATGGCAGAGGGCAACTCCAGCAGTATTTTCTACCTAATGCTCCCATCTAATTTTCCAACCTGCCATTTCTACCTATTGCTCCCACCATCCTTCCAAAAGGCAGGGCTAACATATAGTGCACATCTCAGGAAAAATTAGGAATGATGAATGGGTTGTGAGAATTAAGTATCATGTATGACATGGAAAAATTGTATGTTTGAGGGGAAAATGCCAGCAGTCCACTTGTGGGTGGAGCAAAAAAAAGCGAGAGAGAGAGAGAGAGAGAGAGAGAGAGAGAGAGAGAGAGAGAGAGAGAGAGAGAGAGAGAGCTACCTAGGTCAGAGGAGTACAACTTGACAACTGCTGAAACTCTGGCTCACTATGCAGCCATCACTAATCCTCCCATTACCCATTCAGATAATACCAGTAATATACCTCCCTAGTTGGTGGCTGCCCATCAACTAATACCTATCCGACTACGAAGACCAAAACAGTCGCTTCTGAGTCAGAACTGTCATCCACCTTATGTGGGGTATGTGGAGACTTTTAATGTGCCAAACTCCATGTTCTCAGGCTGAAATATTACCAAGTTAGAATAGAATTTACAAAATTGTGCTTCAGTGACCCCTGTACCCCTGAAGAATAGTCAAGAAATGTTCAAATCAGATATCTGATAAATGCATACTGTGGAACACATAAAGAGACACATTTGTGCCAAATTCCCTGAACACTGGTTGAAAAATAACCAAGCCAAATAGAAAATTTTTTTGAGTGACCCATGACCCCTACAGAATACCATATTAAAAATAGCTCAAACTATAAATATAACCTGTAAATTGTATGTGGCTTGTACATAGGTATATGTCTGAGGCACTTCATCTTATAAGGCAGGTTCTGGGTAATATGCACTGTAAGATCTATAAGTGGGTTTGGTGAGAGCTTCTCAAACCTAAAAAATCAGTTTAAATTCTAATTCTTGATAGACTAGAAATGTGAATAAATATTAAGTGATTAAAAGATACAAAATCAGAGTAACATTTAACTTTCAAGAGAATTCAGTAAGAATCTGACAGATAAATGGTAAAATGGAGCAGAGATCAACATGATTGGAATGTCTGCTCTCCAGGCACTGCAGCACCTATGACCAACCTGCTGACCTGTCTCTACTCCTCTTCAACTCCTTATGCACCATAAGACACTCCTCACAAGAAATGTTATTTGTGAAACTATGTATTTATCTTGGAAAGCAAAAAATGGGTATGTTTGAAGGAATAGTGGTTCCAACAATATAATATGGTTGCGAGGCGTGGGCTATGGACAGAGTTGTGCAGAGGAGGGTGGATGTGTTGGAAATGAGATGTTTGAAGACAAAACGTGGTGTGAGGCGGTTTGATCAAGTAAGTAATGAAAGGGTAAGAGAGATGTGTGTTAATAAAAAGAGTGTGGTTGAGAGAGCAGAAGAGGGTGTATTGAAATACTTTGGTCACATGGAGAGAATGTGTGAGGAAAGATTGACCAAGAGGATATATGTGTCAGAAGTGGAGGGAACGAGGAGAAGTGGGAGACCAAATTAGAGGTGGAAAGATTGAGTGAAAAAGATTTTAAATAATTGGAGCCTGAACATGCAGGAGGGTGAAAGGCGTGCAATGAATAGAGTGAATTGGAACGATGTGGTATACCAGGGTCGACATGCTGTCAATGGATTGAACCAGGGCATGTGAAGTGTCTGGGGTAAACCATGGAAAGTTTTGTGGGGCCTGGATGTGGAAAGAGAGCTGTGGTTTTGGTGCATTATACATGACAGCTAGAGACTGAGTGTGAACGAATGTGGCCTTTGTTGTCTTTTCCTAGCGCGACCTCGCGCACATGCGGGGGGAGGGGGTTGCTATTTCATATGTGGCGGGGTGGCAACGGGAATGAACAAGGGCAGACAGTATGCATCATGTACGTGTGTATATATGTCTATGTCTGTGTGTGTATATATATGTATACATTGAGATGTATAGGTATGTATATGTGCGTGTGTGGTCGTATATGTATATACATGTGTATGTGGGTGGGCTGGGCCATTTTTTCGTCTGTTTCTTTGTGCTACCTCGCTAATGCGGGAGACAGCGACAAAGTATAATGAATAAATATGTATTTATCATCAAGTTGAACAATTCACTAGAGAAAGCAATAATGGAAGTTAACAGGGTACAACAACAGTGCCACATGATGGCCAGAAGTGATCAGAACTACTGACACAAATAGCCAAATAATCACAATTTGTGATTACAACCAAAAATTACCAATGTCATTAGCAATCTACTCTCACAGTATCCTATTCTACTTGAAGCAAGTGAACAGTTTACCATAGGCCAATGTTTTTTGGAGAATGAAATCTTTAAAGCTATTCCATGCCCTGAGCCATGGGCATGGTCACCATCTATGCAAGTCTACTGAGTTCTGATTAATTTTCTCTCTTTTTCTCTTACCATTTTTCACCAAAAGTTAGCCTTTGTCATGTCTTTAACTATAACAAAAAAGGAGTCAGTATCATAATAGAAGCTTAGCATTACATTTCCTCAAGTAATCTGTAAGATTATAACCAGATGACACACCCAGAATTAAGACCCACATTAAGAGACTAATAAGCCAATAACAACAGGCCTTCTACCACAACAACAACCTCTAAAAGGCCTTTCATAACAAAGTAATTCAAGAAAAACATAAGTTATATCGTACTACAATACTAAACTACAACACCTGAAACAGACCAACATCAGGCTGTGATACACGAAACTCGAGGAGGTGCTTGGTGTGAACAAGCATGACTCCCTCCTTTCCCGAGTTAATAACTCAACAGTGAAGAGGCAGTTCAACCTGTTATTGTCCACATCTCTACCATCTCTCAGAGACTGCCTAACATTGATACCATCCACCTCTCAACTTACTTTCTGGCCCTAATACTCGTAATTCATGTCATCTACTAGGGGCTGTAATGACCAGACCCTGATGCTGCACCAAGGTATTATCTCATTTTAATTGAAGAAAGACTGCAGAAGAGATAATTAGGGACTAAACCTTTTAAGGTAGGAGATGAAAAGTATAACAACCCTCAGCAAATTTTCTAAATGATATTCAACAATAAAAGTCAAATGTCAACACATAAGAGAAAGAATACATGAATGAGGAAATATTCAGTAACAATAATGGGCATGCACTTAAAGAAAAATAAAACCAAGAAACAAGTGACATAGACCTCAGCTTACCCTAGAAGAAATAACGAACTTCTAGTGAGTGTTATACTCAGACAATGTAAGCACTACAGTTTACTGCTAATGATGTGTACAAGTTTTCTTGTGACATTTAGGAAGTGATACTCATTGCAGTTCAATGGTGAGATGTTGTTTAGGGAGACTTACCAGCAGCTGGTGTCCTTTTTCCATTCAAGTATATCTAATATACCTAAATCACCATTTCTTATAGTAAGAAATATTGCAGTCTGTTTAACATCAACCTAGGACTTTCGTACGAGAATCCAATGCTTATCTGATTATCATTTGTCTTACCTTTTAACTTGAATGTATATCTTTGCATGGAAGGAATACTTATAACAAGTTACACACCCCTTGCTTCATTATATTCTAGTGGTCGAAACAGTTCATCAAAACACAAAAAATTACAGCCATATTAACATTGGAACTTTAAATACTCAAAATTCCTTTCGAGAACCTTACAAAACTGTTACTTAACACACCAATTGAGAAAAACAACTATCTTTGACAAATACAAATGTACAGTACAGGGAAGAGTATTTCACTCGGAATCCCATTTCCTGTAATAGGTTATTCAAGTCAATAGATACAGCTCTCGCTACTCCTAATAATCACTAAAGTAACTTTCAGTTTACAACAGGTAACAATCACAAGAACACAAAGTCTTAATCCTTGTGTCAGCAACCCTATCCTTCCTCGGTAAGGCAGGGCCAAAGCAGGACTCTCTCACCTTCTGGGATGGCTCCTCAGACGTAGGAGTATCCTCGGAGTTTTCCTCTACTTTCTTCACGGGCTCTGTCTTAACTTTGATCCCCTGCTGATGTTCTAACTTCTTTTCTGTCTCTTCAAGTCGACGGGCAATCTCATCAGTAGTAGTAAACTTCTTCCCCTTCAACTTCTTCTTGTCCTTTTTCGCGAAAAAACTGTCTAGGTCTGACATGTTGATAAGGTTTTCGGGGGCCGGAATTTGCCAACACCAACAAAGTCCTTAGTTCACGCCAGCTCTCAGTAGAGCTCGCAAAGTGGACCAGATGGAAATAAGAAATCACATGTACCTAAACATCACCAGAGTGAAGGCAATCAGAGGGAAGGCCTCTTGATATGTGTACTTGGAAACTTCTTCTGGAACACAAGGTGTCATCTGTAGAGTACGATCAAAATGCTTATATGTCATCCAGAATCGCCGTTTATTCACTTACAATCCGATTCCAACTAAATTTTGTTCGCTTATAGTTCAATAGGCAACAGAAAACGAGAGTCTCATTTGCCGGGTACGCAAATATGGTGCTTATAAAATTGCTTGCTATTAACTTATCACACTCTTCTATGATTTACATTAATGTGTCATATATATTGCAGTTCACTTACTTTTCTCTCATCTTTAAATAGATGGAAATAACGATACTTATGTAAGAAGGGTTGAGTATCCTCGTATAAATACAATATCCAAGTTCATATACGTTTTATATTTATATATATATATATATATATATATATATATATATATATATATATATATATATATATATATATATATATATATATATATTGGCCTTTCGGTAATTGTTTTAAAACTGACAGCTCAGGAGACCTTCACTAAGATATACTGTTACACATTCAATAAATTCACGATTCAATGTAGCTTTTAATGATCACATGATATGGCTTTGCACGTACAAACTCTACAAACTCTATCATAGATGATATCGAATCTTTTATGTAGTGATGGACATGGCATGGGTAAAACATGCCGTTGTCAAAAGCCATGTCGTACAAAAAGAATGAATTAGAAAACGAATCCAGAAAGTGATCAGGGATCCGCAAGTGTTTGTAGACCTGACTTCCAAACGTTCATTTTACTTTGCCTACACATTTAATGACACAGGTTTTCAATAATGGTGATACTGAAACTTGTCATCCCTTAAACTCCTCTGCATCTTCCTCCTACATCCTTTATGATGGTTATTAAAGTCTGACCAAAGAGAATCAGTTTCAACTACAAATGAACAAACCAGGATAAACAGCCTTAGTGAAAAGCAGGTGCTACAAAGTCGAAATGACAAAACCAAGATAATTCACCACTAATGGCAGCGTAGAAGGTTAGCTTTTCAACACGTTCTTACAGTACTGTCACTTATCATGACTAGATACTGGATGAGATGGATCACACTCAACACGCATATCCAGATCTTCATAAGGAGTGGAGAAGTAATGCCCCAAAAGGAGCACTTATGTGGCTGTGAATTGCGTCACAGAGAGACATTGTTTGCTATGTCATGTTCTAGGATACACAGCAAACAAAAGATAATGAAAAAAATAATTAACGACTTGATTTTAGAATTACTCAAAACACTTTGTGAATACCTAGATTATCAATGGAATTGGTCTTTATTTTTTTTCTTTTACTTACTTTTCATCCGGGCCAACCTGGGCTGGATTAGTCATATGGCTGTAATCTTAAGCCTTTATAGTTTTAGGCCTAAGTCTTTCATCGTGCTTCCCACTTTAACTTTGTCAAAAGATTAAGCGATATCACTCACAACTGCGTAATCATATCTTCTGAGGTGGAAAGAAGCAATCATTAAATCCACACTGCGGTGGATTGTCTGCCAAATGAAGAAACTGCATTAGGGTTGTCTTGGTTAATAATGGACACTCCATGTACTGGAGAACGCTCTCTTTTTCTCATCTCAAAAGGATGAAAATGTCTCATTTTCCATAACGGATCAGGAGCATCTGACTTCTTTATCCCTTTTCAGCAATGAGTTCAAGTGTTAGGTCACTAAATTTCAACTATATTATTCACGACTAAGGCAAGGAAAAAACAATATTTACCTGATTATGTAGTGACTGTTTTGTTTGATAACATCTTAAAGCCGGGAAGAGACACCATTCTCTATTTGAAAAATGCTCTTTTTAGTGAATATGGCTTTTTTTTTATTCCGGATGATAAACCTTTTATATTTGAAGAATTTTTTAATCATATGCATTATATAGTGCATATTCAGGCCCTTCCTTAGGCCCTACGGCCATTGTCCGACCCTGAGTCCATGCGTGGAACTCAAAAACAGGTGAAACGTGTGGGACAGCGAAACAAGCGTCAAAGGCCACGTAATAACCTGGGGGCATCCTTTCCTGGGATATCTTCTTGTAATAGACAGAAATGCAAATAACTATACGTATAATGGAAATCCTACTACCACAGTGATGGAGGAGTTATCGCAAACTGCAACTGCACGCACAAGATAGCGTGCACGAGAATTCTTAGATTATTTTCACGTTGGACGCATCAGTCACGGAAGAGTACCCACATCAAGGACGGGCCTTAACTGAAATATAGAAATGACTTTGAAAGGAAAAGAAAAAGACTGGGGAATGCATTTGCAAATTTTGGAGGAAGTAAAAGACGTCTTTTAAAATATGCCAGGTTGAAGTTGTAGGGAAAGATATAAGGGTAATGAGTTCCAAAGCTTCGCGGTGCAGGGTTGTCAAAACGACACACTCTCGAGTTCCAAACGGCCGTACAGTAGCCTGTCATGTGACGCAGTAACTTGTCGAGTTTCGCGTGTCTAGCTTATGGTGGTGGCACACTAGTGGTCAGGTCGAGGGAGCAAAAACTAAAGTAACACTGAAAGAAGGGGGAAATTTAAACAGTATTGCGGCGTAGGGCAAGCGGTTCAAGTTTTGAAGTTAATATGGGTGAACTTATAAGTCGTACTCTTTCAGTTCTCAAGTTAGGATGCAGAGAGAACCACCCCTGATGTGATAAGGACGAACCTTTTTTTTTTTTTTTCAACGGAACAACTGTCCAGAAGATAAGAAATTTTGATATCTAAACATAGCTCCCTGTTTTCTTAGAGACAGACTTAGCTATTTCCATAATGCGGGGATTTCCAAGAAAGAGTGAATGTTACAGTAATATCAAGTATGTTCACTGAGTAAAGAGAGGAAAGCTGCGAGAAGTTTTAGATAGAGAAGGGTAGAAACTGGGTCTTGGAGGCTTTAAACTTAACCAGATATCGTCTTCACCACTGGGATATTTTGTACAAGTCTGAGTTTATCGAGAAAGCTGTGTTGAGACGCGATGCAGATCGAGAGTAGGAGCAGACCTGAATGATCTGGAGGAATGTAGTGTTGAGTCGTCAGCGTATGAATGTATTTGGTTATTTGTTGAATGAGGGAGCAAAGTGAGTCAGGGATGCCAAAAGAGAAGATATGTCAAGGACAACTGCACAGGATTCTCCAAATTCCTTCATGGATGATGACCAGACATTAGTAAGATATGAATGAATATCAACAATGGATCTCGCCTTACGGAAGCAATATGGGTGATCGGAGAAAAGACTGAGACTCAAAACGTTTAAGGATATGGCAGAGGAGGAGGGATTCAAAGGCTTTGAAATAGTAGATGTCAAAGCAACAGGACGATAGTTCGAGGGATTAGAACGGTCACCTTCTTAGGAATATATGTAACAACGCAAGCTTCCAAAAAAGGAAAAATTCTAGTTTTCAAAATGAATCGGAAAAGACGAGCAAACACAGGTGCAAGCTCAGAGGCACACTCTTTCAATACACGGGAATGGATGCCATCAGGACCAAAGCCTTGATTGTATCCAGAAAAAGAAGCGTTTTACTGACAATCCGAAAATAAATTACGTGGAGGGGCATAGGATAAGTAAGAGGAGCATCAGGGGATGAAGGAATGATAGAGTTATCCAAGGTGGAGTTACAGGAGAAAAGAGAACCAAAGAGAGTTGCTTTGTTTACGGGAGAGACGGCTAAAGTACCGTCAGAAAGGAAAAGTGAAAGAAAGGTAGAGCGACAGAAGTCGTTAGCGATGCCCGTAGTTAAGGCCATAAAGACCTATCAGTGGCTGACAAGGAAAGGCTATCGCACTTTGAAAAAAGGAACGCTTTGCCTCACAGATAACGTACTAGCAATGATTACGGGCAGTGATGAATGCTGAATAGGAGTCGGAGAAAGGAGAATTTCTTCAAGTCCGATTGGCCTGATCCCTTGCCTGAATGGTCTTATAGCATGAACATCTGAATCATAGATTAGAAGACGTCGTCTTGGAGGAGGAGGGGATAAATGTTTCCATTCCCGCAACAATAACCTCCGTTATACGATTAGCGGAAACAGAAGCTACACCACATAAGAAACAGTAGCTTGCCCAAAGGAAATCAGATAAGACTTTTGGTAAGTTATTCCATTCAGTGCTGATGTCCTCAATATTCCCATTGTCACAGTATACCCAGTACCATGGAGATCACTGAGCTACTCTGTCCAGCGTTGGCAACTACAAGGACATTCAATAGCTGCTAGAAGAGGCGGAGGTAATGGATCTTCCACAGGTGATGAAAGTAATCGACAGCATGGTCACCATACGTACTTATTAGTTGTGTGTTGCAAGCAGGAGCGCAGCAAGTGATCAGCGGCCGGAGGAAAACAATTTCGTGCCCTCTCCCTCCCCACTAATGAAAAGAAACTCCATCCGTCCTACACGATAATATTTTCTACTTACCTTCCATGGTAACCTTACTTACCATGGCTGTCTCTTACCATGGCTGTCTCACAATACTATCATGATTACTTAGTCTCTGAAAGACAATTGCTTGGCGAATGAGGATTAGTATTCCTAAAAGAATAATTCTGAGACAGAAGTACTGAAGCCTGCAAAAATCATTCCAGTGCTTGAAAAAAATACAGCCTCAAA
The DNA here is from genome assembly GCF_036320965.1 of Panulirus ornatus. Taxonomy (NCBI): domain Eukaryota; kingdom Metazoa; phylum Arthropoda; class Malacostraca; order Decapoda; family Palinuridae; genus Panulirus; species Panulirus ornatus. The sequence goes on along the minus strand of NC_092246.1, from coordinate 23,709,683 downwards.
TTGTCAGGTATTCATGAAATTTCTGAATTCCATCTTAAGTATGAGTTCTAGAGTATTTTACCAAAGAAAATCAAATTTTTTTAGGCAAGATATTTCTGATTATAAACTACAAATGAATTTCAAGCATAACATAAACATTATAATGAGCCATGGGTGTCTGGCAATAAAAAGATTTTATGCGATTATTAAATTGGTTCTGAACCCAGCGACCAGGCCAGGAGTAAATACTGCTACCTGCACCCACATCACTATGGCATTGGTTTTAGGAGGAGTTCTACACTCGTGTTGCCCCCTCTCAGTCTTTTGCATATACCATATGTTCACCTTATGTACATCCACATATACCATGTGTTCACCTTATGTACACCCACATATACCATGTGTTCACCTTATGTACACCCACATATACCATGTGTTCACCTTATGTACACCCACATATACCTACCCAATCTTATTACATAAAGTACCTAATAACAGACCAACCCAAAAGGAGAGGATGTACAATTGGGTTTACTGAGACAGCTACCCTATGAAGGATTCGAACCCAGATCCGTCATAATAGTTGGTCGCTAATCAACCAGAAATAGGGCAATTAAATGCATTATGTAATTAAATATATTACGAGTTTTTTCCAATTGTGTGAGACCTTGGGGATGGATGCATAACATCATATAACAGTTATGCTTCCAGACTCGCACACAAAAAAGAGCATTAATGATAATTTGGTTGACATTTTTCAGTGCTTGCATTGGGGAAAGTTTGGCATGCGTGTGTTCAGTACTTCTCAAATCAGTAAATAGCGGCGTTTGGGAGTCCATTCTGGTTCATGACTTAGAAGAAATATGGAAATTCCATCTGAGGGAAATATTTGTACTATCAGCCATCTCCGATCATTTTTGTTATTGCATGTATACATATACACAAAATTGCATGTATACATAGACACAAAATTGCATTTATACATATACACAAAATTGCATGTATACATATACACAAAATTCAGGTTTGAAATATCAGTCGTCATTGATGATCGTATCACTTCAGTCCAATATTGCCGTCTAGTTGGGTTACAATCACACTATAGGTTGCGCAGGACATGCTAATGAAAAAATCCTGGAAGAATCCTCAGCAAGTATATGAGAAGCATTACGATATCAAGTAGCTAAACGAAGAATCATTATCAACTGCCATGATTATTTTGTAAGAACTAAAGTTGGAAATGAAACATCCAGAGTACAAAGAAATATCTCAGAAATCAGAATATTTTGGGAGAGAGAAAGTTGAAGTATGAAGATTATATATCTATTCCACTATTGAAAATATTCTGCGTTGGCAACTTGAGAAAGAGACAAACCATGAAGGTTAGGCAAGGTAGCCAGTCAAGCCAGTCTTCTTCAGGGAGTGAGAGGGTTAGACTGTATATATTCGTAATGGCTCGACTTTGGCTTCCCTTCTTCACGCAGTTGGCTGTGATAGGCAAGTATGACTGTGAAAATAAACTAACACCTTATTATCACGGCAAAAAAACTTTCCTATTTCCTTTTCATCCGAGGAAGTAATTTTCTAAGATATTTCTGGTGGGTGACGGGGAACACGGATGTACAAACTCACTGTAAGTTTACAGTGTCCTGGGTTAGGCGGGGACCTAGCGGATCTAACAACATCCAGTGGGCCTTCTCTCAGTACAGTTTTCCTCATGTTTGTTAAGACATGCTACTTCTTACTGATAAGATAACGAAAGGGAACCAATAATTAACACATGTTGAATACATTCAATATGGAACTAAGTGTATTCAATATAGCAATCCATATTTGACAAGTTGTACAGGTCATAATAACATAGATTCAGATACCTGTCATCTCGGAGGTGGCCTCATTTTTGAGTGCATAATGTCATAGTGTTTCCTGTTAGTATGATGGAGGACTATTGTGCTAGAGTGTAGTGTGCTTATTAGGGGCCGTTGGTGCTTGTACAGACTGCATGAAGTGCAAAGTTGGATAAGATTGTGTGTGTCCATTGATTATCCTTGTTAAGATGAGCAATTCAGTACAGGATATTGCATTGTTAACCACGAACAGTCTGTTCATCAAATGATATCGCATTGGAGGATACATTGTAATCTCTGTCGTGTATGTATTGTAGACTCAGTATTTGTACTTGCCTTCCCTCCCGGTAATGAATACTCGTGTAGCGCTGGGACCTTGGGGCGTCAGATTTGTCTCAAATGTTTTAAGGTGCTGACATCCGGTCCCTCATATCCGCTGGCCATAATACCCCAGAGGCGGGTTCCTTGAGGCAGTTCTTAACTTATTTGTATTTGCCTGAATTAACACACACGAATAATGCTCTCTCTCTCTCTCTCTCTCTCTCTCTCTCTCTCTCTCTCTCTCTCTCTCTCTCTCTCTCTCTCTCTCTCTCTCTCTCTCTCTCGCTCCTACCCGCTTGGATACAGGGTATTTTCTTTGCCGTCATATTAGCAATGCATCTACCATTATAGAGGACAACCAAACAATGACGAATAGAAAAATCAAACTATGAGAGCCTTCAGCGGGATACAAAAACTGTAGATTGGTAAAAATAAAAAAAGGGGGGGGGGGGGGAGCACTTCATGTGGTTTCCCTCTCACACTGGACTCAGAATACAAGATAAGGCTTAGGTATTATCAAAAGGTTAGGTCTTGAAGGCTGTAACTGATTATGACCAGAGTTTATGTGCAAGTTCAAAATAACTTAAAGAGGGTCCTTTAGACTCAAGAATATATATATATATATATATATATATATATATATATATATATATATATATATATATATATATATATATACCGTAATGACCCAACAAACTCTAAACAGCTGCCCTCCTACCACAGTCCTTAACTGCGCTGCGTCAGGTATACATCAGTTTGAAGTTAAACGTCCCAGGGATGTACAAGTTACGCTTCCTCCTTAGTGTTCTGGACAGCAACCATCACCAACATTATATATATATATCGATTCTTCGTATCACAGGACCCTTCATGCCCAAGCTGCAACTTCCACACTAAAGACACAAAACTATTCCTCAACTGTCCTTTGCACTCTCTACAAAGACACTCACACATCAATATTTGACTTGTGGTTCCTCCAGGTGAACTTGGTTAGCTTCTGGGAGTATAGGAGTCCTATAAAAAGGGATCCTTGGTCAGGAAGGTAAGTTCATTTTGTCGAGATTTTATTTCTTTCTTGCTGTCGCAGTATGTATATGGTCTCAGTTGACCTAATAGTGAACGTGTGTCTGTAGAGCCTCCCCAGTAGTGTATAGTCTCAGTTGACCCAGAACTGAGTGTGCCTCTCTCTTCTCTCCCCAGTGTGTGTTGGGTCTAAGCCGCAGTTGCAGTCGGTGCTTAACCAATTCTGCGCCGTGAACCCCGACTTTCGCGGGTGCAAGGTGAGTCCACTTTAGGCAAAAACCACGCCTACACTGAAGACCACACCTACACCTTGAAGACCACGCCTACACATTGAAAACGATACTCACTCCTTGAATGCCAAGCTCACACACACAAGGTCATACTCATATCTTGTCCACATCCTCACCTGAAAGACTACACCCACACCTGAGAGACTACACCCACCTCTGAAAGACTACACCCAAACCTTAGAGGCTACACCTACCCCTGAAAAACTCTATTCTTACCTTCAAACACCTTCAAGATCTTGGCCGTTTCTCTTCCCACAACAGGTAACTTCTACTAATGTGGGCTCCGGGGGGACGACGTCCCTGGGAGGCGTAACAAGCGGCGGGGATGGCACGTTGACCTGCAGTATCTCCAGCAGGAAGTGTCCAGAGCTGCCCTCCCTCTGCGTCCCGCGGGATATTTCCTGCAATGTTATAGGTCAGTCACGCTCACTAAGGATTCTATGTTCTTTATATATATATATATATATATATATATATATATATATATATATATATATATATATATATATATATATATATATATATATATTTCCCATACTATTCGCCATTTCCCGCATTAGCGAGGTAGCGTTAAGAACAGAGGACTGAGCCTTTGAGGGAATATCCTCACTTGGACCCCTTCTCTGTTCCCCTTTTGGAAAATCAAAAAACGAGAGGGGGGATTTCTAGCAATCCGTTCCCCTACCACCCCATTTAGTCGCCTTCTACGACACGCAGGGAATACGTGGGAAGTATTCTTTCTCCCCTATCCCCAGGGATTATATATATATATATATATATATATATATATATATATATATATATATATATATATATATATATATATATATATATGGGATGAAGAAGTAAGAGTATTAGTGAAAGAGAAGAGAGAGGCATTTGGACGATTTTTGCAGGGAAAAAATGCAATTGAGTGGGAGATGTATAAAAGAAAGAGACAGGAGGTCAAGAGAAAGGTGCAAGAGGTGAAAAAAAGGGCAAATGAGAGTTGGGGTGAGAGAGTATCATTAAATTTTAGGGAGAATAAAAACATGTTCTGGAAGGAGGTAAATAAAGTGCGTAAGACAAGGGAGCAAATGGGAACTTCAGTGAAGGGCGCAAATGGGGAGGTGATAACAAGTAGTGGTGATGTGAGAAGGAGATGGAGTGAGTATTTTGAAGGTTTGTTGAATGTGTTTGATGATAGAGTGGCAGATATAGGGTGTTTTGGTCGAGGTGGTGTGCAAAGTGAGAGGGTTAGGGAAAATGATTTGGTAAACAGAGAAGAGGTAGTAAAAGCTCTGCGGAAGATGAAAGCCGGCAAGACAGCAGGTTTGGATGGTATTGCAGTGGAATTTATTAAAAAAGGGGGTGACTGTATTGTTGACTGGTTGGTAAGGTTATTTAATGTATGTATGACTCATGGTGAGGTGCCTGAGGATTGGCGGAATGCGTGCATAGTGCCATTGTACAAAGGCAAAGGGGATAAGAGTGAGTGCTCAAATTACAGAGGTATAAGTTTGTTGAGTATTCCTGGTAAATTATATGGGAGGGTATTGATTGAGAGGGTGAAGGCATGTACAGAGCATCAGATTGGGGAAGAGCAGTGTGGTTTCAGAAGTGGTAGCGGATGTGTGGATCAGGTGTTTGCTTTGAAGAATGTATGTGAGAAATACTTAGAAAAGCAAATGGATTTGTATGTAGCATTTATGGATCTGGAGAAGGCATATGATAGAGTTGATAGAGATGCTCTGTGGAAGGTATTAAGAATATATGGTGTGGGAGGAAAGTTGTTAGAAGCAGTGAAAAGTTTTTATCGAGGATGTAAGGCATGTGTACGTGTAGGAAGAGAGGAAAGTGATTGGTTCTCAGTGAATGTAGGTTTGCGGCAGGGGTGTGTGATGTCTCCATGGTTGTTTAATTTGTTTATGGATGGGGTTGTTAGGGAGGTGAATGCAAGAGTTTTGGAAAGAGGGGCAAGTATGCAGTATGTTGTGGATGAGAGAGCTTGGGAAGTGAGTCAGTTGTTGTTCGCTGATGATACAGCGCTGGTGGCTGATTCATGTGAGAAACTGCAGAAGCTGGTGACTGAGTTTGGTAAAGTGTGTGAAAGAAGAAAGTTAAGAGTAAATGTGAATAAGAGCAAGGTTATTAGGTACAGTAGGGTTGAGGGTCATGTCAATTGGGAGGTGAGTTTGAATGGAGAAAAACTGGAGGAAGTGAAGTGTTTTAGATATCTGGGAGTGGATCTGGCAGCGGATGGAACCATGGAAGCGGAAGTGGATCATAGGGTGGGGGAGGGGGCGAAAATTCTGGGAGCCTTGAAGAATGTGTGGAAGTCGAGAACATTATCTCGGAAAGCAAAAATGGGTATGTTTGAAGGAATAGTGGTTCCAACAATGTTGCATGGTTGCGAGGCGTGGGCTATGGATAGAGTGGTGCGCAGGAGGATGGATGTGCTGGAAATGAGATGTTTGAGGACAATGTGTGGTGTGAGGTGGTTTGATCGAGTAAGTAATGTAAGGGTAAGAGAGATGTGTGGAAATAAAAAGAGCGTGGTTGAGAGAGCAGAAGAGGGTGTTTTGAAATGGTTTGGGCACATGGAGAGAATGAGTGAGGAAAGATTGACCAAGAGGATATATGTGTCGGAGGTGGAGGGAACGAGGAGAAGAGGGAGACCAAATTGGAGGTGGAAAGATGGAGTGAAAAAGATTTTGTGTGATCGGGGCCTGAACATGCAGGAGGGTGAAAGGAGGGCAAGGAACAGAGTGAATTGGAGCGATGTGGTATACCGGGGTTGACGTTCTGTCAGTGGATTGAATCAGGGCATGTGAAGCGTCTGGGGTAAACCATGGAAAGCTGTGTAGGTATGTATATTTGCGTGCGTGGACGTATGTATATACATGTGTATGGGGGTGGGTTGGGCCATTTCTTTCGTCTGTTTCCCTGCGCTACCTCGCAAACGCGGGAGACAGCGACAAAGCAAAAAAAAAAAAAAAAAAAAAAAATATATATATATATATATATATATATATATATATATATATATATATATATATATATATATATATATATGAACTCCGCCTGCTCGAGGTTACACTGCGAGTGGAAGGTCACCTTTATACATGACAGGAAGAGACAGGATGTGAGCAAATCAGGCCATTCTTCTTCTGTTCCCGGCGCTACCTTACTGTGCGGGAAACAGCAAACAAGCATAGTTATAGAGACTGAACAGGTTGACGTAGAAGGCACTGAGAACACATGGTTAGAATATTCACCGAGACTAGTATGGTCATTGGTAGGTCCAGAGAAGTACTGGGTTGGCATGATGTTTCAGGAACCCCCAGTAGTAAAGAGAGGAATTGCTACGGAATTAGGTAAGCATAAAGTCATATTCAGAGTCTGTATCATCATTTGCTGTTTGTGTCATAGTAATAACTGAAAATAAGATGATAATGGTTGAACTTAACGTGAAATAAGGCTACATATGTAAACATGTATGTAGATATGTGATTTTCGGTATTCCAATCAGTAGAAAATGTCTTGCCACTTTCAGTCTCCCACGAAGAGTACATAGATCCAGTAATGTGGATATGAATTGAAGTTAACGAGGAAAATCAGATTGTCACAGTGGGAGCCCTGGAACGTGAGTTTAGAGCCAAGTGTGAGAGGGGAGTGCAGAAGGGTAGACTCCAAGACGCGACAAGATGACTGTCACAATAGTGTTGTCTCATGACAGGTGTCAACCTTATTGGAGTTTTATAGTCTGGAAGTTGCGAGAGAACCTTGGACAGGTGTTGATGGTGGTGGTGGGGTGATGGCAGATCCACCTGAGTGATGTTGTGAGCAGAGATGAGGCGCTGTAAGAGTGTGACTGCGCTGTAAGAGTGTGATTTACTTGACATCCCGATAATTCCAGGTTACGTGTCAGTGAGTGGTGAGACTGTGTATCCATGCTAGAAGATACGCATAAATGAACCATGAATCTATGTATACCTGACTCAGTCGATATCAGAGGAACGAAGCTGGATGTTATAGACAGATATGTTTAGCTTCTGAAGTATATGTGTGTACTTAACCCAGCTCTGACCCTTACAGGTTCAGCTCAGCGGTGCAGCGTACCTGACGGTTTCGGCTACAGTTCCCAGGTCCTCCTGTGCGGTGATGGCACTGCAGTGGGGATCGTGTGAGTTTCAACTCTATGTGTAGCTGCCCACTATCTGAGTCTGGCTCACTGGTCACTACCACTAAGACACGAGTCTCCACCAAACAAGTGAACGCGACTGTGCGATCCATGAGCACGACGGTACCACCCATGGACATGAAAGCCTGGCATTTGACCTAATCCTTAAGGGTCCTGTCAAAGACCAAACCATCATACCCAGGAGTCGTGGGTAGAACTCATGAATCGTGCCGTCGTCGTTCAGGTTCACACCACTCTGCTTAAAGGGTCAAACTTTCGATGATTTACGAGTATTGTAATCAGTAGTTGGTAACTTTACTTCCGTGATGCAGCGGGCTCGAAGCCTCATACACCATGACACACTTGTACGTTATTCATGACATAGTCCAGGCAGGCGACTGTATCTTTTTTCAGCAGTATTAAGGCCAGACCACCTATCTTGGACCTTGGGTCTGTGTGTTCTGTGCATATGTGTAACTCGTAATGCATAAAAGTCATTCATAACACTCATAGGTCATTCATGACACATTCGTAGGTCATTCATGAATGACACAATCATTAGTTATATTTGACAGACTGTTACGCTATTAGATCGTGAATACATTGATTCCTAAGTTACAATGTCAGTATATGAGTGATGAGTCTCTATTAAAAGAGAGTCATGTCTCACATGGATCCAAACTTAGCAATGCACAAGTAACAAATCTCTATTTCCTAAACCAAGACAAACTGTTTTTCTTGTGAATTATGGTAAGTGAGGCAGAGTTGATTAGGCAACAGTGTAAGAGATTTATCCTTCGCTATTTTGATTAAATTTCAAATCATTACTTTGCAGGTTTTCGTTATTGGATGATCTGCCTCATTTGCTTATTGCCTTGTTGAAAAGAGGGAGATAAAAATTATCATAGTTTACAATACACCGGGAAGAGCCTCGGGTGATTGTCAAAGTGTGAGGTATGAAAGATATTTTGACGGTTGGTGATGGGTCATGAGTGCCAGCACTGACCCAGTTCTAATATGGTGTCGTTTCTACAGATGTGGCAACGGGTCATCAGTGCCAGTACTGACCCAGCTGTTGGTACAGTGCCACGGTGCCAACCTCATTGACGTCTACCCCGTGGTGAGCCTCAATACCATTTGCAATACACTCATGGACGAGAACACAGCTGGCATCTATACATCCCCTGCCAGTACTCATATCTCCCCATCCCTTCTTATCAACCAATGTGTCTGTGCTGGTGTTTGTACTATGTCCTGTGTACACTTAGGTTTTCCCTCTCTAATACCTAACAGTAATTCATTTATTCGCTTCCATGAGATTGATATTGAGACTCCAAGATAACGTGGGTTATGTATAAAGCTTTTACACATGTAGATGAGTCGTTAGATGCATGTTAGTAAAAGGAATTTATAAGCATTATTATAAATCGTTTGCATGCATGGGTGAACCAGGTATTAGGTGCATCTTAGTATGAATCTTTTTTTTAGTAATGAGACAGGTGATTTCGCATATCAAGTATGAGGTATTTATAAACGTAATTATAAATGTTTTACACACCCAAATTTGTGTCTAGCAAGCTTGTTCACCACTTGCTATTTAATGTGCACCTATGCAATAGCCAGATATAACTGTACTTAAGTCACATTATCTTACAATTTTAGATTAAAAAATTGAATTATAAATGCCACTGTAAATCGTTAGCATCCAGGAACGAGGAAGATGTGAATATATTGCGGTTGCTCACTTGCACACTCATCTCTGCCCACCATCTTCTGGAAGATATTACTTTTTATGATCTATGATACACCTACAAATGACCCTCATGTACAAGTTTCTCTCTCTCTCTCTCTCTCTCTCTCTCTCTCTCTCTCTCTCTCTCTCTCTCTCTCTCTCTCTCTATATATATATATATATATATATATATATATATATATTTTGCTTTGTCGCTGTCTCCCGCGTTTGCGAGGTATATATATATATATATATATATATATATATATATATATATATATATATATATATATATATATATATATATGTGTGTCTTCCGCGTTAGCGAAGTAGCGCAAGGAAACAGACGAAAGAATGGCCCAACCCACCCATATACACATGCATATACATACACGTCCACACACGCACATATACATACCTATACATTTTAACGTATACATATATGTACATACACAGACATACATATATACCCATGTACATAATTCATATTTGCTGCCTTCATTCATTCTCGCCGCCACCCCGCCACATGAAATGAGAACCCTCCCCACCTCCTCCCGCAAGTGCACGATGTAGAGTTAGGAAAAGACAACAAAGGCCACATTCGTTCACACTCAGTCTCTAGCTGTCATGTATAATGCACAGAAACCACAGCTCCCTTTCTACATCCAGGCCCCACAAAACTTTACACTAATATTCACACCGGCAGACCGAGCTAGGCGTCGTCTCGGAGCAAGGCAAGAGCAGTGTCGGTGGTGTGTATCGCTGCAACGTTAGGGGGTCGTGGGAGCCTCTCTTTGGTTCCTCCGCCCTTCGTGACCTGACCCGCTCCTGCAGCAACTCAGGTCAGTAACGGGGAAGAGAGAAGGGGTGTAGGAAAGGGGTAGGCGAAAGGGTGTCGAGTGGTACGACTGCTGACCTTGTGTCGTAGTCGACTGAACCACTTGAATGATGGGACTGAGTTTCTTAAGCCTTCGAGTACGACGATGCACCCACCCCTTGGTCACGATGGTACGACCCTTGGTCATGAGTACGTCCCATGAACATGTTGGTATACATCAGGATATGAAATCCTGATTTTTGGAAGATTAAGTAACGTGAAAGGAAGACGTGAATCCAGCTATCGTCTCTACATTCTCCGCAGACTCGAGACGCATGTACTCCCGGGACATGAGCCCTGGGACATGAGCTCAAGATCATCTACTCAGCTTTCATTATGCTGAAAGTTACCTACGCCTATCTCGCCTGGTCTTCCTTATCCATCTGGCAACAGGAGCTACTAAGGAAAGGTGCCGACAAAGGCATGTAACATCAGCCTCGGCCTTCGTTTCACTACTTTATGAGAGGAACCAAACACACTAGTCCCCGACTTTCTCTAAATGTTACCTAGACCTCTTATAACACTTCAGGAAGTTACAGCAATCTCCTCGCCACCGTTGTCTATCGGTATAGATTCTTCGGCCCTGGGTTGCAGGTCTCCACATGCGCATCAAGCCGATCCGAGCTCGTGTATACGTCAACATGAGCATTATCCTGATCATTGTGAACATTTTAAATAACCTTTAGTATAAGTAAATACTGAATGACATCCTCCCTCGGTTATAATCCCACAGACATTGTGTGCATTTCCTCAATTTTTTGTCAGCTGGTTATGTCAGCATACCCTCATCATCCTCATTATCATCCTGTACTAACGTTACCCGGCAGGTTGCGGTCGTGTGCCCCAGCCAACGGAGAGGCTGTCCATCCATCGTCGGTGGTCGTGGGTACGATCCATTTACTTCCAGGGGCGCATCCACTGCACCGCTACCATCGTCTCTCCTACCGCAGTCCTTACTGCTGCCCATTGCCTCGCCAGGTATACTGTCTAACCACGTAAACTCTTGGGTTGCGGAAAGGCAGGTGATCTTATTACTTGCTGACTATCACTTAGAAACACTTTTTAAAAAATATGTTAAACGCACACATCCAACATGTGAACATTTTCGAGCCGTTTGATACTCTTGCAGGTCCCAGGTGTCCCGGCAGCCTCTCTCACCCACGGAATTTCAAGTGGAGCTTCCTGGTCCGAGCAGTAGAGTCCAACGTATAACAGTTACTGTAAGTTGAGAGTATCGTACCCGCGTACTACAAGTTGTTACACTTCTGCCTTATTCACTTCTGGAATTCTACATTCATAAATGCAGCTTGCATATTGAAACTGTATGTGGTCTTAGAATTATCCTTAACACATGAAGGTGTTATTTTTCGGTTGGTGGGTTTAGCTTGGCGATGACAGCCTGAATTACTTCGGCAGTTGATAACCCCACAACCCTACCAGCGAATCGAGCTTGTCACAATAGGCTGTTAGAATATTGCACATTTAATTGTGTACGTCTTACTCATTTTGCCATGTTCTTAGCCATATTTGATTGTGTTTGTGGTCATTTTACGGTCCCTTCAGATTTTTTTTCATTAAGTTTGGTATGAAATATAGTGAGTATATATATACTGTTCTTGCTTCAGACATTGATCTTGTGTAGTGCTTTTGTAGTTGTGATGAGATAATCTTGATGATATAGTGATTTTGAAGGAGACGCAATTATTATCTTGCTCTAGTAGTTTTTTCTTCTTTTGATACTTCTGTCATATCGTTTTAAAACTTTCATACTTCTGTCATATATTCTGATACTTTCATATCTGTCATAGTAGTCTGATACTTTGATACTTATGTAATATCGGTATTTGATGCTGTATTTTCAGATGTTATAGAATGTATTTTTTTCATCCTGTTACTCTGGTGTACTTAAGTTAGATTTTTTTGTATTAGTCGTGGTTAACATCTCCACCCACACCCACGTGGGCGAGTTCCCAGACATCCCCACATCACAGTCCCAGTCAATCATAAGGTTCTCATATCACTTCACTATCTCCACACTCCATCCACCTACATCTAATACAACCACAGGCTTTTGATTCGAGCCAATACATCAGATCTAAGCCATGACTTGGACCACAGGTAATGGTCAGAGGAGTCAGCCATTGTCTGACAGAAGCAAATCTTCATGTTTCCCATATATTTAGAATCTAAACAAAGCGCCTTTACGTAGGTCAAAGTTATAGATATATTATCTAATTTGTGTCCAACGTGCAGCCCAAGGTCATCCACATCCACCCGCGATACAGCCCCCAGAACGGTCGCGAACATGATTTGGCCCTCATGTTCTTCAGTGAGATCACGAGCCGAAACTTGCCAGTCGTCTGCATCGCCGATAGTCCAAACAGGCCACCCCCAGCCCGCCAGCAGGTGGTGAGTACTGAGTTAACACCACGAACAGCTCACTTACAGAAGGAAAGGAGAATCAATATTGATGGTGGCATCTTGAAATCATTCTTCGCAGCGGCATTTTTGTTATAGTTCTTGATAGTGAATACGCACCGATGTTGCCGTTACATGCATTGCTTGAATGTTGCCACCATGTATATTGAACGTGTTTCCATCATATATATATATATATATATATATATATATATATATATATATATATATATATATATATATATCTTTTTTTTAAACTATTCGCCATTTCCCGCATTAGCGAGGTAGCGTTAAGAACAGAGGACTGGGCCTTTGATGGAATATCCTCACCTGGCCCCCTTCTCTGTTCCTTCTTTTGGAAAATTAAAAAAAAAAAACGAGAGAGGATTTCCAGCCCCCCGCTCCCTTCCCTTTTAGTCGCCTTCTATGACACGCAGGGAATACGTGGGAAGTATTCTTTATCCCCTATATATATATATACACACACACACACACACATACGGGGGGGGGGGGGGAATCTAGCCATCAGATTAAATTACCCTTTGAGAAAAGAACATCCAGGCAAGACACAAGGTTCTTTCAACTTAAGGCAAATTTCCTTACTTCTAAAGAAGTAAGAAGTATATATATATATATATATATATATATATATATATATATATATATATATATATATATATATATATATATATATATATATATATATATAATGTGTTGCCTTGACACAGAATTTGCATCTACCCACAGGTGTTTGGTCTTCAGCCAACCGCCGAGGAGGACCCCAACTGGAGGACCTCAGAGGCGGACTGGGACGCCTCTTGCAGGACCATCAGTACGAGGTTCAGCGGCAGCTGTGATGATCAATTGATCGTCCACCCCTTCCAGTTCTGCGCTTCACACACCGGTACGACCTCATTGCTGCTACCTCTCAGATGACACGTTTGAACAGCAGGATGACACTACTGATGTTCAGGTGACGAGGCTTCCGTCTGTTACTGGTGACATCCAAAAAATACTGCTGACGTCTCGACGACAGTGAAGACGCCCCTGTGACAGAGTAGACGTTCATGTTATTCTGTGGATGTACATTGTCCCTGTATCATAAAAGTTCTAACCAAGTTATTCATTTCAATGGAATATTAGTAAAAGTAAATATGTTACTTTACCCAACAGGGTAATAAGGTTAGTAAAGTGGAGGGAACTTGTTATGGATAATGTTACCAAATGATATGTTTACATGATGTATGATCCGTTATTAAACTGGTTGAGAAGAGCTGATGGCAGTGCTGCCTTTCCATCCTTCAGGACTGAACGTGGGCACGGGCTCCTCGGGCGGTCCCTATCTGGCTGAGGTTGGCAGCGGCGTGGAGGAGACGTGGGTCATCGTGGGCGTCCTTTCTCACTTTTCCAACCAGTCAGCCTGTGACCAGGACCACTCCGTCTACAGCCTAGTAGCAGAGGACTCAAAGTGGATCAAGACCTGTCTTTTTGACGGGAGATGCGACTAAAGTGTTTCACATCTATACTGTGAAATAGTTACTGGTCATCAGTTTATATCATTTTGAATTTTCTGGTTGTTTTAGCAATATAAAGAATTTTCTTCCACGTATGAGAAATTGATTCGTTGGTGAGGTGTCTATGTTTAGCAAGGGATGTATTCACTCGTGAGGCCCATCTTTTTCATGTAAGCTGTTGTGGTTTTATCAGAAAAAAATTCATTGAACAACTTTGTCTCTTCAATCTTTATGTGCCCAGATGATAATCTTCCTCCTTTTATAAACGAAACAATAAACGAATGTCAAAGGTATCCGTCTCTTTTACATAGTGGTATAAAACCCTAACATAAGAGCTTGGGATTCTAATATACATCACAAGTCTGAATTTCTCTTGGACATTAGTGTTCCTTCTCCACGTGTAGGTTCACCCCAGCATCCGTTGTTCTCCAAAAAGAAAAATAGAAATTCATGTCCTTCCAATCTCATGTTGATTTAATCAGTACGCTAACTCCGTGATAATTGTCACAGACTTTTCTGTTTATAACTTGAACTGTTTTAGTATTATACGATTTTCCTCTGGCCTTTTCTCAGATGGTGTATTTCCCTTAGCATTTGTCATGTACTGTATTCAGTGTTACGTACAACGTGACCGCTTTACCCAGGTAGTTACACGTAGGTAAAGCTTTTACTCTAATTCAGTTTAGGTGCATGCAAGGCCCAATGCTGAGGAAGTGTCAGGGCACCTGACCCTCTATACACCGTGCTATACTGCTGCAGATTTATTGAAACATTGTTGAGATGTTCTGTGTCGTGCTTCATACATACTGGTGGCAGTACACCCAGGCAGAACAGTTTACTCTAGCATGTCCCTGTACTCGAAACTAGGCCTGTAGACAAGGAGCTGTGTTTTCCTTGCATTACACATGACAGCTAGAGAATGGTTGTGGGCCAATGCGGCCTTTCTTCGTCTTCTGTTCCTGGCGCAACCTCGCTACGAGGAACACGTATAAAACACACACACACACACACACACACACACACACACACATATATATATATATATATATATATATATATATATATATATATATATATATATATATATTATTTATTTTGCTTTGTCTCTGTTTCCCGCGTTTACGAGGTAGCGCAAGGAAACAGACGAAAAAATTGCCCAACCCACCCCCTTACACATGTACATACATACACGTCCACACACGCAAATATACATACCCATATATCTCAATGTACACATATGTATACACACACAGACACATACATATATACACATGCACACAATTCACACTGTCTGCCTTTATTCATTTCCATCGCCACCTCGCCACACATGGAATAACATCCCCCTCCCCCCTCATGTGTGCGAGGTAGCGCTAGGAAAAGACAACAAATGCCCCATTCGTTCACACTCAGTCTCTAGCTGTCATGCAATAATGCCCGAAACCACAGCTCCCTTTCCACATGCAGGCCCCACACAACTTTCCATGGTTTACCCCAGACGCTTCACATGCCCTGATTCAATCCATTGACAGCACGTCGACCCCGGTATACCACATCGATCCAATTCACTCTATTCCTTGCCCGCCTTTCACCCTCCTGCATGTTCAGGCCCCGATCACTCAAAATCTTTTTCACTCCATCTTTCCACCTCCAATTTGGTCTCCCACTTCTCCTCGTTCCCTCCACCTCCGACACATATATCCTCTTGGTCAATCTTTCCTCACTCATTCTCTCCATGTGCCCAAACCATTTCAAAACACTCTCTTCTGCTCTTTCAACCACGCTCTTTTTATTTCCACACATCTCTCTTACCCTTACATTACTTACTCGATCAAACCACCTCACACCACATATTGTCCTCAAACATCTCATTTCCAGCACATCCACCCTCCTGCGCACAACTCTATCCATAGCCCACGCCTCGCAACCATACAACATTATTGGAACCACTATTCCTTCAAACATACCCATTTTTGCTTTCCGAGATAATGTTCTCGACTTCCACACATTCTTCAAGGCTCCCAGGATTTTCGCCCCCTCCCCCACCCTATGATTCACTTCCGCTTCCATGGTTCCATCCGCTGCCAGATCCACTCCCAGATATCTAAAACACTTCACTTCCTCCCGTTTTTCTCCATTCAGTCTTACCTCCCAATTGACTTGACCCTCAACCCTACTGTACCTAATAACCTTGCTCTTATTATTACACGAAAGTGCACTTGGGAACTTATCGTGTTTCATTTTCCCCGTGGACTCATAGGAATATCTTGATCACGCGCAAAATTGTGATCCTTTCCAATATATATATATATATATATATATATATATATATATATATATATATATATATATATATATATATATATATATATATATACCCTAGCCTAAGCCTGGTACCCAATTTATGGGCCAACCCTATGGTAAGATGAACAGCTGGGTTGACTGTGGACCGACTGTTGTAACGAGGTTCCGAACCCATGCCCTTGACCACGGACGTCCCGTGAATGCGTCATGGTTAGCAACGCTGCACCACAGAGGCATGTTCTTTGGCACATTCATGGCTTGGAAGGTATACGGACGAATGCGTGCGGATACACAGCTGGGTAAGGTGTACTGATGAATGAATGCATGGAGATATCTAAAGTGACATAGAAAACGAATCATATACAGGTGTGTGACCAAAATGTATTTATCAAATAAATTTTTGACCAGATCGGTACATCATATGCTGCTGTCATTCTTAGTTTATATGTTTTTTCCTTGTCTTACTGTTTGTTGCTGAGGAGCAACAAATTTTTGGCATTCACCTCGATATATTTTGATGTACTTATGTATACAGAGGAAAATCGTCTTGATATGTCACACACTTTGAGTTTCCTTGTGAATAGTTAAACTCTGTTGGGTTTACACACGACCAGTGCCAGTCATAGTAGCCATGACATCCTCACGGCTTCTTGGCGGAGCGCTAGTGCTTGAGAGGTCGGCCACGGTTTCCGGCAGCTTGAGTCCGTTGGTCTCCGGCAGGAGCATCACTAAGACAGCACACAGTACACTACAAACCCCAAACAGCAGAGAGGACAGCCATTGCAGGTGCTGGGTCTGGTGAGATACATATTAGGATGGTGGTGTCAGGCAAGCATCAATCTGGCCGTCATGAGTAAGTACATGGCATAGTTGATTTTATGAAAACGACAGGATCATGTCGGGAAAATTATCAAACTCTTAATATATATGATATATGTAATGATACTTGTCAAAGTATTATTTGCTAAACTGTTTTCTGGGCAAAATCTTATGTGGTGTGGGATGACGAGAACGAACACATCTGGCCACGTTTTGCACTACACAGGCACACACACGTCACCGACGAAAAGACTGGTAACTACATGCATGAAAGGAAGAATGAGTACAAGACCCATCTATACACAGAAAGACACTCATGATATACTATGGTGCTACAGGGATGGTTAAGCACAGACACTCACCAGGTAGTCTGTGATGTAGGGCGAGATGCTGAAACCCAAGCTACCAGCCAAGACGCAGGTGGCGGTGCCCCAAGGCCTGATGGAGGTGGGAAGCAGTTCGGACGCGTACAAGAGGTTCACCTGTGAGAAACATTGTCTTACAGACATCAAGTGTAGCATTCTTTAACGACAGTGGTACGACTGAGCTAAACGGAAACCAGTCATGGACTTCAACACATCTACAGAAATTCTTTAAAAGCCCATTATGATCGCAGGAAAGAGGTGGGATGAACTCTTCCAGATCAGGCGCACGTTGGGAAGAGTGGAATAGTTACCCAAGCATGAAGACCGTGAGCACACCGGTACGACTTACGAACATGACACAACCTTCAGGTATGATGACCTGGCCTTTGACCTGGTGCTCTAACAGTTGAAGAACAGTTCCTTATCACCATCCAGCTGATATAAAAGCCTGAAGGCTGTTATCAAGTACCCACCAACCCCATCTTCTCACCTCCATGGTGGACAGCTGAGGCCCTCATCCTCTCACTGTGGCTGTTTTCGTTATTCAGGTACGATCTTGGTTATTCTACTTATTACCCTCTTCACCAAAGGTTTGTGCTCCCGTAGCTACGATGACTAGACGCGTGAAACAAAGTCCAGTTTTGGTCTGATATATGTGTGTGAGAATGTGTGTTTACAAGTGTGTGCATGTCAGATGGTAATTTTGACCTTTACACAACGCCTTACCTCTTCGTAGTACCATGTACACCTTCCTACCTTCCTACATCAGACGTATCGGGGCTCACCTGGTAAGCGGTGCAGATGAATAGGTAGCTACACAAGGTCAGCACAAAGTAGATCAACTCTGTAGACAGGAAACGCCAGGGTTAGTCATGGCTTTCTGAACATGGAAAGCTGAGGTTTCTACTGTAGTTCACCCTTCAGCAGTGACTGTAATGGTTGACTTTCAGTAAGGTACTGCGTCCATACAACATGAAGGACAACTGTATTATAATATGCTTAACTGCAGCAGATTAAGGATGTTCATATGATTAAGAAAAGAAAAGCAAAGAACTTGCTCTCTTCCAAACTACCTTCGGGATCAGTAATAGTGGCGCGATATATATATATATATATATATATATATATATATATATATATATATATATATATATATATATATATATATATATATATATATATATATATATGTGTGTGTGTGTGTGTGTGTGTGTGTGTGTGTGTGTGTGTGTGTGTGTGTGTGTATAAATTCACTAAAACACGTATTTCCTATCGGTTTACCGTTATGGTTGTGGGCCAGGTTGAGGGAGAATTCGGAGAGGAGCAGGAAACCGCAGCTGGTGAAGCAGAAGCAGATGACCAAGCGACGCCCTAGACGCTGCGTTATGGGCGCCGTCAGGGTATAGGCGGGCATCTCTATCACCCCCAGCAACACCATGTACAGGAAGGGCGAACTGCACAGAGGTAGACACTTGAGTGCCACATTCACACCAAACACGGACTCTGAACAGTCACGTCCACACCAGACACGGACACTGAACTGCCACGTCCATGCAAGCCACAGACACTGAACTGCCACGTCCACACCAGAAACGCATGGGAACATTCCTGTGTTTATTCTGTTGTTTGTTTACTCATGAAGATTTCTCTCTGGTAAGGTAGTCGTGCCTTTCTAAAGCTTATCTTAACATGAATGAAAAATTAAGAATTTTATGACTTTGATTAGTTAAACAATCTAATCGGATTAGTGGTTTTGAGCTCAGACACTCGACTGACTTGTTATGTATACATAGGCTTCCAAAATTCACAGCCTGAGGATAGACAGGAGATTAATTGAATGTAACAGTGAAGAGTTGAAGCTTTGGATCATGGTCTTCAAGAGCCCAACGCAACATCTGAAAATGAACAGAACAAAGCTGTGGTCAGGTGACCCTTGTGCTGTGCTGAGGACTTGTGCCTTTGCTGTGTTGTCATGCAGGATGTTAACCCTATAATATACAGCCAGACGGCACACACACACACACACACACACACACACACACACACACACACACACACACACACACAGCACACACACACACACACACTCCCAAGATCCCTTTCCTGGACTGTCTCCGAAGGGTTGACCAGAGGCACCACCTTTCTGTACCTTGTGTGGTGAGAATTGACCCCTCCTTCTTTCCTGGCTCCAAGGTCAAAAGTAACTTATCTTTGCAATAACATCCTAATTATAAGAGTACGTCTACACATCTGACCAACAGTATAAGAACAACCTGATGGTGTTATATCTTCCCTGTGACACAAGACAATATAATGTTCCTCACCACATTACTCAACTAGGGATGTTCAGAACAGCTCACCTGAAAGCATCAGAGCTGAGAGGAAGACCCAGGTAGACCATGCTCATCATGAGCCATATTAGGGTTAGGATGACCATCCTCTTCCTGATACAGGAGGTGCGGACCAAGGCCACCGGACCCGCCCACCACGACCCTATCCCGTCTTCCACTCCCAGCTTGTTGTTGCTGCTGCTGCTGCTGCTGCTGCTGCTGTCTCCCTCCTCCCGCCCGCGCTCTACACTCTCTCCCAGTTTCGTCTCTACGAAGCTTATCTGGTTTTCCTTCTCTTTTTCAATGTAACTAATCTGAGTGCTCTCCAGAGTTCCGTCCTCCGTCTGCTTTCCAGTCATTTTGTTTTGTCTCTGGAGAAACGAGAAATTTGACGACTAACAGAAGGATAGTTTATCGTCATCTGGCTTAATGGCACCTGATATTGTATTTGAGAAATTTCTCGACAGAAATGTCATGAGAGAAACTTAAATGTGTCAAGATGGAACTTGCCTGTGAAATCATGTACTTTGGTACCGATGGTTTACGAAAACGGACAAAGGGCGTGGGTAAGTCGGGTTTAGGTTGTAGTCTGGTTGCTTGAGAGTCAGACATCGTCCAGTGCAATGGCCACTTAAGCTTAACTACGTTACTTTTACTAGTTCACAACACATTGCAATCACTTAGCTAACTTGTGTATAGAGTTATACAAATGTAGTTGACCTTGAGGCAGGTTAATGAGGTGGGGCTGATGGCCCTAGTACACAGATACAAGCACAGAACACGTGAGTCAGTACCCATATATATGAACTGCAGGAGACGGTTACAGAGGTGGATTGCGGTTGGTGCGAGGCTCAGCTCACCTCTGTAAACTGTCTTGGGTAATGCTTTCATAGCAGGACACTACAACCCTTGAGTATGATGGTATCACAACCTAATCTTTATAAAGAGACTCAGGGTAAAGGCCAGGCGATCATACTCAAGGGTCGTGCTCGAGGGTCAAGCCAGATGTTTAATTAACATGAAGAAGGTAATTGTTAATCAATGATTAAATATCGAAGTGAACACATACATCTTTCTTAACATTTCCATTAACCCGAAAAAAATGAGAATTAAGATATGGGTATACAGCTTCATACTTCTTTTTAAATAATTAATTTCTTTTCAGGTAGATACCGGTTTGTGATATCCATTTTAGTTGTCTCTAACTTCTATGATGAATTTTGAAAAGAAAAATAAATATTTCTCCATAACTATTGTGAAGCTTAAGTTGCTGAGTGGATGTGTAAGGAGTGTTGTGGATGTCGTGCATGGCATGTGTGGCAGAGCCGGGAATGTGGTACCTTGTATATGGTGGAGACGATGATGGCAAGTTCAGATGGTTCGGGCAAGGAGACGCTGTTCAGTCGGGATGCTCGCTGCAGCACCTTCAACGCCTCGTCCAGTCTCCCATTCACCACCAGCCACCTCGGTGACTCGTCCACCAGGCTGCCAGCACCACCAACTATACTTAGCAAAGTAGTTATCAGAAAAATAACAAGACGAACCCACGTGTCACGTGTATGTGTGTATGGTGTACTGGGTATATCGTTGTACTGAAAGGTTACCAACTGCCTGCTGGTCATAAGCCAGTAATCTTAACACACGTTTATCATATATATGTAATATACACATTCCATCATAATTGTCTAGCTCATTAGTGATCTGCTATCTGCAATTATATCACTGAACAAGCCTGTTCTTCCCAAAGTTACCTATACAGATTTTATTTATAGAAGCACATTACTCAGTCTACTGATAACACTGTTAAGTACTAAAGTTCTTATAAAGATACCTTAGGCACTATGTGGTCTTTAAAGGAATGGTCACAGTTGGTGTTAGTGTCAAGATTCGTCAGAATTAAACTTGACACGGGTTGCTGTCAGTGACAGCCCGATCACGGGGCGATTACTGGCCCAGAGGTGGTGGCTAATGTGTAACTGTAGTGTGGTGGCCGCTTACATGTGGATTTATGTGTTGTGTATAAAAGTTGGTTAAATGGTCTAACTGACCAACCTGTGTTGCAGTGTTGCATAAAAGAAAAACGGATTTACCTGATGAAAGCATTCTTTTTTTTTTCCTAACGTTTTAACATACTTGTGCTTCTTGTTCGGCTTCAGCGATTTTTGCTCAAGTGAATGAATTTATTCTTTCTACTTATCTATTTATTGTTTGGGAGGTAAAGACTTTAGTGTTTAGCGTTTGGAATTATCTTATTCATTTCTTTGTAGTATATTAAACGGATAATCTCTTTAAACAATGCAAAGGTAGATGGAGAAATTTCATGCAGGTCAATTCAAGACATTTAGTAGGCACAGCAACTAGTTACAGTACCTTAATACAGTCATTCAATAGATACACAACTTATATACAGCTATACTAGCATCTATAGGAAACTTTTCACTCAGTTTCTGGGAGATCAAGTGCAAAGCTACGTATTCCCAAATGAGGAACGATTAGAATAAGAAAATATGACAGTCTAACGGTAGTAGCGGGTTGGATGTACCCCTAGAACTAGGAGCACATGTAAGACCATTATCATGTCAGCAAAAGAATGAAAATAAATATAGATTGAGAGGATCAAAAGCCCTCATTAAATTTTCAGTGATATAACAAACATCTTTACGGTAGAGGTACTCACTAAAGGACCGGGAGGAGGGTGAACAGGATGGGGAGGGAGACGACTGCTTGCAGTGGTCGCCACTCCCGTATGGAGAAGGCGAGGCCGGCCAGGATGATCATGGTGACTGCATACGGCACCGCCAACACTATGCCTAGAATAGGGCGCATCCGCGGCACGCATATCTCTATGGCTGGCATCGGACAAAACATATACTTCAGTCACTTTTGAAACTCTGACTGCCATAACTTTAAGCAAAGTTAAGTACCGTCAGCGTTGTTACACTTTATCCAGTCTCCAGGACTAAGCAAAGTATGATAATATCCAGAATACAGACTCGTTCGCTTTCCTGATCTAATAATCCAACAAGGTTTCATATGTTGTAAAAACCAGAACCAGTGAATAAAAACGCTAACTACACAGAACAATTTCCTACGTCTCATCTCGTGCTTGAAATATACTGTACCGAGTTAATGAGCAGTGTACAAGTTAGCAAAGTTGGTGAAACCGAGACTTTCCTGGTGCCTTCTACAGTTAAACTCTGGGAATCGAAAGTTTAAGAGTCTAGTCTTGAGTGGTTAATACAAGATATCTGAAGAAAGTTGTTGGAAGGTGACATATGGCAAGAAATGTTGACTCACAGAGAAGGAAACCCGGGTAGACCATGATGGTGTTGAAGACGCCCAGCAGGAAGCGAAGCACCAGAACCAAGGAGAACCAGGGAGTCACTGTTAGGAGCACCACGCCAACCAATGTACACGCCGTCCCCAACCGCACGGCCGCCCGACGCCCGTACCTGCATTACTCACTTTTTTAAGGACCCGGTGAATTCGACCTGTTCATCTGCGCCATTGTACAGGAATATACATTATCAATCTTATGTCATATGAAGACATGTGAACATAATGACAATTTAGTGAAGTACCTACAGGGAGGCTCATTTCTTAGATGTTAACTTGGCGAAATACAGAAGCATAACCTGTTAGCAAAGGTAACATGTTGCTCTCGGGTCCCTGGACGTTAATGGCTTATCATTTAAACTAAAACATGTGGGTGAAACGTGACACGTTACCTGTGAGCGGCGAGGGCGGCTAGGATGGAGCCGAATAAAGAGCCGCAAGTGAAGATTGTTTGGAAGAGAGGACCCAAAGGCGCCCGTTCGCACACCAGGTCCCACTGCCCAAACATGACTGACGCATTATTACCACAAACACCTTGAGCATGATCTTACAATCTTTGGATATGATGGTATGCCCCTAGGAGTTGGGCTGTTATACCCAAGGGTTTTACTGTCTTGCCCGAAGGCCCTGCTACCGTGTCATGGGAATGAATATAGTCAAAGAACTTGACTGCCTTATGTTATTGCAATTTCCATACACTGTATACCACTGCAAAGTGCTTATTTTCCTGTACATAGATATATACATCACGATAGAATATGCATAAAATATATAGCATCAGGATAAAAATTTCAATTACTTGTACCCATGAACATGAGAAAAATCTGGAATGCGACAGCTAAAATTGAAAGCAAAAGCGCGACGCACTTACTTCCATAGATACGGTGGACTGGAAGACGGAGGTGTCATAAGTCCAACTGGTACAAGGCACGACGTCTCCCTCCTCCACCATAAAGCACTCAGACCTGCCTCACACATGACAGTAGTTCAACACACGGTTATACGTTATGACCTAAGTTCTCGTTTTAGCATGTCACATTTAAATACTACCACTTAACTGTATCTCCTTCCATAAATCAGTTGTCCACATAATTCCCAGAAAAGGATCCATTTTGAGAGTGATTTCCTACGTCTGATTTTATGCTTTTGGCTGTTTATGGAAATCTACTTAGACATTCTTTAATTTTGTAGATATTGTCCTGACACTGCATGAAACTACTTAGAAATAATTAAGTTTCTGGGTGGAGGTATACCCGTTTTCAACGCAGATGACCAGAGAAAATGGAGAAGAGGACATACTCTATAAGAAAGATTTCGTTATTTGTATGTAATCAGTGTCACTCGTGATCGTCAATGGTCTACAGAATGATTTGTCACTTGTCCTTTGATTTTCCTTTAGTATCACAGACCACATTATAAGAGCTTAATGATAATCATTATGCATATTTTCCTACACAGAATGCAGATGATCTTAGATTGATATATGGGTGTACCTATCATTCAGTCATCAGGTATCATCGCAGACATGAAAAAATTACTGTCTATACATCATAATACTGATAATCGAGTACGTATACACTCAAACACTACTCATGATTTAAACTAAAGCTTATAAGCTTATGTCACTCATTATCTAGGAGATAACTTTAAGTCATGTATTCGAAGTCATTTAAAATCAATCAAATTATCTATTACTTAAGGAATATATTACACCATAATCGACAGGACAACTCACCACTTGCAAAAACCGCAATCCTTTAAATAAGATTATACGCTATTATTCTTCAGATTATGACACCTGTTACCCTAACCATTATCCAGATCATCATTCACCAATTATCAAGGTTAACAGTCACCCATCATATATGTCAGGTCACCATCATGTAGGTCAATGGTCACCCATTATCCAGGCCATTAGTCAGTCATTATACAAGCCGTCCAACTCACCCATTATACGAGGTAGTGGAGCCGTTGTCAAAAAGGTTGCAGGTGAAGCTGGGCAGCGGGTTCATGAACTCCGCCCCGATCAGGAGGCCAGGCTGTGTGGCGGGTACTGAGACAGACAGAAATCAGAACTGCAGAGATCTAATTCAAAATCTTTACTGGAATGAAAATTTCTTAAGGAATAGAATCGTGGATAATCAGAAAGTAAGCTGGAAGCAAGTTCACAGTTTATATGGAGCCTGTGTAATATCACTTGGCACGACACAAACATTTTTCCCTCACAACAAACCTTTATTTTTAGTACTTCATAACCTGTTGTTGGCCATGGCTGTGGTGCGGACAGCAACATGTTATCGACTGATAATGTGGACGCAGATCTACTTACCAATTCATCCGTACATATTTATAACTCAAACTTCAATTGGGATTTCACTGTAGAGTGCACCGAGTCCAATAGAGTAATAAGTAATTTCATGTTAATTAGAACTTGATGGAGTAATGTATGATACATTTGCTCAGAATCCGGAGTGAATATTGCCACAATCGGTCTCTGTTTGAACTGATGTGTATCACAGAAGGCATGGTCGAGTTTTCCGAAATCAATTATTGTGATTTGACATAAAAAGTAATCAGGTAATAGTGGTGAAAACTGGACCGGGTTCAAGATGATGCCAGGACAAAGGAAGCCTCAGGGTAACGTCACCTTGAAGGTAGCCCTCTAACGCTGTAGGAGTAGCAACACATGGACAGTGATAAAGCCCGAACAGGGACTTACTGTGCCATCTGAGAACAGGGACTGACTGTGCCATCTGAGAACAGGGACTGACTGTGCCATCTGAGAACAGGGAGACTGTGCCATCTGGCACCGAAGAACTTGATATCCAGCCTTCCCGAGTTGTACAACCGCTCACGTTAACATGCATACACTACACTCGTTGTGTCCTTACTGTTCCCCTATGCGTTTGTCGTTAATTGTCTGTCAGACTGGCATAAGGAATCTCCCGAAATAGTTTCAAATAACGTCGATATACGGTAGTTCATATACGCTAAAAAGGGACTGTCTCAAGCCTGAAACAATGGAGACGAGAGCATGAGTTCCACAAGTGGGATTATGGTTAGAAGTGTTAATAAGAGATGGCCGCCCGTAAGCAAGATATGAAACTTTTGCTGTAAGAATGGTAGAGAGAATCACTCATCGACATGTTCTAGAAATAGCTGAAGCTCACAGTTCGAACAAGCAATCCAAGCTTGCGCTCGACCCTGGGAGGCCCGTGAATGCGTCACGGTCAGGAGCCCTAAGGAGCATATGAAATCCTGCCACGTCATAAAACAAATGATCAAAGTTCAACCAAGCATTCTGGGACATCTGTCAGCCCGAGCAGGGACCAACTGTGACGAATCACATTCAGTCTTAGTCTACACCCGAGATGCAAAACACAACTTCAGTCTTACCTAACAGAGAAGTGGTGTAAAAAATGTAATTCCACTTGCCGATCCCCAATTTGGTGAAGAGGAGGTCCAAACCGTCTAGGGAAGCCATCACCTGAAATACACATGACAGTGGTCACTAGAGAATAGCGGTGGGGTAAAGGAAAGACACCTTGAGGGTTGTGTTGTCGCCTTTCTCCAGATTTCATTTTTTTTTTTTTTTTTGCCGTTAAGTAACCTAGATTTATTGGCCTGGTGCCTCGGGTAAATCATCGCACTCACACGAATATAGAACTCTTTTCGCTTATTAGAAAAACAGGTAATCACAACCACGAGTGCTATTGGCCCGTGTGCGTGTTCCGGACTCTGCCAACCTAGTTCATCCTTCCAATTAAGTTTGGGCGATACATGTCTTCCTGGCGCAAAATGGTTATCTGTCTTCCCGTCTATAGATATTTTTTTCCTGTACAGATTTCTCAGTCGTCGAGAAGACTGGCCGGACGGTGTGCACAAGAACATACAACATCCACTCAATGTTGCGGGTGACAGGAGCAGTAATTACTATCAGGGTAAATGCACTTAGTCCCTGTACGGAATTTCCATATTTGTTATAGTTAATTTTGTTACAAAAAAAACAAAAAAACTTCACCTCTAGTGAAATATGGTTTGAACAATAAAGGGTAAGGGGAATAAAGCATATTCTCAAGTAATTGGTAAGCCAAGTCTGGTATCAATATAATCGCCATATCAGACTTGACTACCGAAGAAAACACTCTTCTGATTGAACAAAACCACTGGGAACTGTCAGGTGTTCAAGATAAGTCTAAGACTTCTCTCTCACCTCTTATGTGACCCTTGGCTGGTGGTTGGTTATTTGAACGTTCAGCCTATCAACTACTAGGGTCAATAAGGCCTTCAGTATCAAATTACATTTACGAACCGATAATATTTAACACGTTTTTCAGGTGTTAATGATAATTCTCAAACTACATACATACGTGAAAGCGTAGGTTGTCGCGCCATGCAGTCTCCGCCCATATCGCATACTCATGCTCAGACCTTGGCGAGGTATGTTGTTAATAGACGCGGTCAGGCCGCGAACCTAAGTCAATAGTGTGAATGGTCTCATTGTGCAGGCCAAACCTTGTCAAGTCACACAGACTCGTCTATTCTCCAAGTAAAACCTGCAGATCTTGAGCCACATTTTAGTCATAATCCTGGCTGAAGCTGTTGTCTCGGTGGATTCCTGTTTTTCCAACTGTGAGTTAGATTGCATACCATATAAAGGTAATGAATGATCTGTATGCAAATGACGTAACCACGGGACATCGAGTGTCATCCTCTGGGAGGGTAAACCTCAGACCTCGTGGAAGATGGCACTTAATAACTGTGTTTATGATGATATCATATATAGACCGTGAGATATCAGTTTGATGTAGTCTAAGTTGATAATGGTATTGTTAAGTTCTTAAGTCATAGACACTTCTGTCACACTGCTCAAGGTTTCACTTTAACAACCTCTTCGCTAGTAATCTCTAGCACAATCCTGTGTCACGTCTTCAGATCTTGCAGCCTGTACGTCTAAATGACTCGTTAGTCTTCCATTTCCATTTGCACGCAGTATATTATGTCCATTGTGACAGATGTTGCAGCACACTCTGAGGCACAGCCAGCCTCATCCCCCACCTGTCCACTGGAGACAAGGAACACCTGCAATCGCATATTCATGTTGAACATTTGACGTCAACGCTTACACGTGTATACTGCTGCTTGAAATAACATCCTTAATGATATATACAAACATGGAACATACACGTGCACACGTGCACTCACAACCTCATACAACCACATACTTTTTTTCTTTCTTTCAAACTATTCGCCATTTCCCGCGTTAGCGAGGTAGCGTTAAGAACAGAGGACTGGGCCTTGGAGGGAATATCCTCACCTGGCCCCCTTCTCTGTTCCTTGTTTTGGAAAATTAAAAAAAAAAAAAACGAGAGGGGAAGATTTCCAGCCTCCCGCTCCCTCCCCTTTTAGTCGCCTTCTACGACACGCAGGGAATACGTGGGAAGTATTCTTTCTCCCCTATCCCCAGGGATAAAACATAAAAAAAAAAAAAAAACCACATACATACATAATTATATTTAGACTAGCACTGCACTCAGTTATAATGAAGAGTTCGACATTTCAGGTCCAGCCCATATCTTTAACATAAGATAACCTAAACTTTATCTAGCTTATGACACATGTAAACTGAGGAAGGCTGTAGCAAAGGGGAAAATATATATTAGCCAAAACTTGTGTATATAGTAGGATGGCCTTACTGTAGAGGTGATGACAGGGATGTCCTGTAGTGGTGATGGATGGGATTTTCTGTAGTGGTGATGGCAGGGTATGTCCTGTATTGGTGATGGTAGGGGATGTCCTTACAGTGGTGAAAATAGTGGTATGTCCTTACAGTACTGATGATGGAGGGGGATTTCCTTATTGTAGCAGTGATAGTGGGATGTCCTTACTGTAGTGGTGATGATGTGGGATGTCCTTTATGTAGTGATGATGGTAGGAGATGTCCTTACTGTAAAGGTGACGATCTGGGATGTCTTGTAGTGTTGATGATGGAGATGTCCTTACTGTAGTGATGATGGTAAGGAATGTCCGTACTGTAGTGGTGATGGTTGGGTAATTTTCTGTGGTTGTGATGGTAGGGATGCGGTTAGTCAAGTCTCATTGAGTTGAGATCCACGAGTTCCAGTTGCAGACTGACGAGCTGAGTGGCTGGCTGGCAGGGCGCACCCAACCAAGCTGGTGTGTGTGTGTGTGTGTGTGTGTGTGTGTGTGTGTGTGTGTGGGTGGGTGGGTGGGTGAGTGGGTAGGTGGGGAGGGGGATCAGGCCTCAGTTGGAGGGTTACCACCTCTCGTGACCCACGTTGTCATCCAACAGATATTCGACCTCCCAGGGTGTGTAAATACCTGTGTACGCCTTATGAGGTGGGAGTTCTACACTCGTGGGACCCCATCCCTTGTATTGTATGGGGAGTGAAGTCTACATTCGTGGAGCCCCATCTCTTGTACAGTACTAGGAAGAGGGTTCTACACTCATGGGCCCCATCTTTTGTACTGTACGGGGCAGTAGTTCTACATTCGTAGGGTTCCACCTCTTGTACTGTAGAGGGAGAGTTTTACACTAGTAGGGCCCCATCTCCTGTACTGTGTGGTGAGGATGTTTCACACTCTTGAGGCTCCATCTCTTGTACTGTGCAGGAGGGTGTTCTACACTCGTAAGGCCCCATGTCTTGAACTTTCTCTGCTATCATACAACTTTGTAAACTTACGTATACTGTCAATATTCAGTTTTATCACTCAGTTTATTCAGTATCTCTACCTCTCTTATACTGTAGAATCAATTCTAAACATCTCCCATGAACCTCCTAGTTACTCCATCTGCATCCCTTGAAAACGTGAATATTATGGACATTATCAAACTGGTTCAAATATTTGAAGGTTGTGGTCATCACATTTTCTTCATGATGAGCAAACATGGCTTCTGACCTTTCACTGTAATCCAGCTCCCTAATTCCGGTAGCATATTTTCTGGGTCTTCTCTACGAGTTCCCCTAGTTTGTGTGTGTGTCCTCTCATATCCCTAGCCCATAACTCGTATTCTTAGCAATCCTTGCTACATTCCCCATGATCTCTGTAATGACCCCAGTCCCCAAATTTCCTTTAATGACCCCTACTGCACCCTGTATTCTTTGTAAAGTATCTCCCATTTAAACCAGAGTCCTGTGTATTACCTCTATCTTTTTTAAGCATTTCCAATTAGTGGTGTGCTGTGGAGAAAAGTCTAACTACTATTACTGTGCTTTTCTAAAAGGATGTATGTCGGCAAGCGACCTAAGTACGTGTTGATAGTGAAAGAAGTTGTTAGTTTGGAAAGACATGTATGGACACTATAAGAGGAAGATTTAAGATCAGATTGCTGACAGACAGCATAGGTAGAAGTAAGTTGAGAGGTGGCAGTTAGATGATGGTTCGAATATACCTTACCTTGCCGACTCAAGACAGCGACCTTCCAGCACCGCTCACCTTCCAGTGCGGCCTGTCGCACGGGAGCAATGGGCAACCCCCCCCCCCCCCCCCAAGGCGTCCACCGCCCGCCCGACAACCCAACCTCAGGAACTGGTACCTGCCCTTGGAGCCACGGGAGACCAGCCTAATCCCGCACACCCCAAGCACACAAAGGGGGAGATGACGTCAGCCTGCCCGATGGCTGACACCATATGGACAAGGCAGGCTCCGATTGCTAACCTGTGCTCTTGGACCACATCCTGTGAAGGGAGTGAGTCCAGGTTAGGGCTTTGACAGTGCACAACTCAAGGTCCTGGTACGTCAGCCCTAACCCTCTGAGAGCACTCGCGCTTTCTTGGCACCATGCACCACGCCAATTAAGAGTGGCAGATGTTACGTGCACGGTGCCTTTCCCGGTATATTCCCGTACACCTTGTAAGACTTCCGGGGTGCCATAGTAGCTGCACTTATACTGGCGTGCAGCTTAAAGTGCGAAGTGGATCCCAGAGACCTGAGTGTCTGTTATATAGGCCTCTGAACCTTTGGAAGCCACGATGTCCGGCTTCCGAAAGGACCCCACAACCGGAATGCACGGCTCACAGGACACCTTGTAACCCTTCTGTCTCAGTCGTCCGGTCAAATAGGCACTGATGTCGTGCCTCTTTACCCTCCCGCCATGAGTACGGGGGCACATCTATGCGATATGCCCGAGCATATCCGGCTTCTGACAAGTGTCACAAAGGCTGTTGATCTCAGGCCGGCCTCTGGACGCCCTGGCAGGGGTGGGTAAAGCACCTATCCTCACTTGGACGGCGTTCACATAATCAGAACCGGACAGGAAACGGTTCCCGCTGTTCACCCATCTGCTAACCTGAGGCACAGCAGCAGATGGAGCGAGAGCCGCACTGTCGACAGTGCTGACCAGATTGGCCCTCCATACGTGTTGACGTTCGGATTTATTACCCGCCTGTCGACCAGCAATGCATGCGGGTCCAGTCCAATGCTGCAGCTTGCTCATCACTGAAGGCTCCCGGACAGCCGCCTGAATCACCAGGTCGGTCGAGGTGAGTAATTTTTCGAACCGCGCTTGTTTATTCAGTCGGACGGTTTAGACAAAGTCCGGTATACCCAGCCCACCATCTCCAGCTGCCGAGTGGAAGTATGCACAAGGCACATCATGGGCTAAGCGCAGCCAGCGGCGGACCGCCACTCGCACTTGCCTGTCCATACGTGCTAATTGTCTTATAAACTTCCCCAACACCAGTCGATGCATGAGCTTGGGCACCAGATGTCCCACAAGCAACGCAATCTGCTGTTGAGGTTTTAGAGGGGCTCTGGTGATGTTGTGGAGCCCCTCTTCTAGCAGGGAACCGCAGGACTTTCGCCGGCCCCCAGCTCCGACAAGAATGCCGAGGTACTTATACTCGTCCTCAGCACTCATGTATCCGACAGCGCTGCCCAAGACTTGGAACGTGCTATTTTTATTGACGTACCAAGTCTTATGCTTGCCGGGTTGACTTGAAGCCCACCCCCCGCGAGGGTCTCGGCCATCACGTTCATTGCCTGCTGCAAGCCAGTGGGCGTCTGCGCTACCAGGACCAAATCATCGGCAAACGCCAATGCTGACACCTTTTGGTCACCCAACCTAACCCCTACACCAGTCTCCTTCACCCTTGCGATTCCCTCGTCAATCACAAGGTTGAAGAGAATTGGTGATAGTGGGTCACCCTGCTTGACCCCACAAGTCATATTTACTTTCTCCGACATCTCGTCACTGCCTTCGATGTGAGTGAAGGCTCAGTCATACGTCGACTTGATATATGCCCTGATGGAGGGCTGGGATGCCCTTCCGCGACATGGCCCACTCGATAGTGCTATGACTAACACTATCGAATGCCTTGGCCATGTCAAGGAATGCCAGGTGCACACTGTGGGCATGTGCCTGCGCATGACCGATGATCACATCCAAGATCGTGAGGTTCTCAAGGCATCCATCCGCTGGGACGAATGCCTTTTGAGCTCCATCGATCTGGACAAGGCTCAAGATGCGGCTGCTCAGGATTTTATGGAGCAGGCGGACTACGGCACAAGAGATGGTGATTGGCCTGTAGTCCTTGGGTTCGGTTCGGTTGGGTACCTTGGGTATCAGCACCGTTCTATTTGCCTGTAGTGGTTCTGGCAATGCAGACGTAGCTAGCCAGAGGTTAAACATTTTTGCCAGGACCCTTGAAGGAATGGACTTCAGCAATCTAGTCGACATTCCATCAGGACCAGGGGCAGATGTTCATGTGGCTTTGAGGTGATGTGCTACCTTGCCTACGGTGACAACTTCTGCTATTTGTCCATGTTCTAAGTCGCAGTCGGTGATGGCACGTTCGTCCGGCTCAGATCGTCGAGAGAAGAGAGCCCCCCCAAGGGATTGAGGCGTTCCGGCCCAACCGAAGTTGGCGGTACCTCCCAATCACCTTTGAGAACCAGTCCAGCGGCCAAAGACCTATTCTCACGATAGAGTCTCTGTACTTTCCGGTACTGTTCCCTTCTAAGACAGTTTCCACACAAAGGAACCTCCTCCGCGCAGCGTACACAGCCAGAGTTAACTGACTGCCTTGATCCATCTCCATGATTCTGGTGGTCTTTGGGTGAGCCACAGGAGCTTGTCACGTGTGTGGCGTGCTCTGCGGCTGCCCTGATAGCGGCGAGGCTGTCACCCTGATGCAAATGTTAAAGGGCTGCATTTAGGACGTCCTTGCCCCACTATGGATTTGTGGGGCCATGTCCTAATGTGTCGAGATAAGCAACAGTCTCCACCACAAAGGAAGCAATTGATTGGGATTGGGGAACCCGCATAGCAGCTGGGACATTTAAACCGTGGGAGTCGTCACCATCAGATTTTCCGCAGGACTTTCACCACTGGGTTCTGCACGTACGTACATTCCTGTACGCGGTGCGGGGTGCCACTCCACATGTTGCTTCTCCTTGTGGATGGGACATGCCTCTCAGACAACACACCATCCATCACCTCGCCTTCACCGGTTTCCTGGAGGAGGTTAATGTTCAAGGTCAGTTCCTGAACCCTGGTCTTATGCGACGCTTTGCATCGGAGACCTTTGATCACTTCGACCATCATAGATGGAGCAATTTCCTGCAACCGCTGTTCAAGCCCTGCCCAGCAACTAGCGAGGGACCAGCTGCCATCTCAGCCTCAGCCCTGGCGAGGAGCTCCGCCTCCTTGTCAGACCACCGAGGCTTGGATAGAACGTGCCTAGTTGCCAACTCCTGGTGAAAGGAGTCGGCATGTGCCAGCCTTTCGTGGACCCTACGGCCCTGAAAACTGGCGAAGGTCTTCCCACAATGTGGGCAAGAGGGTGACCGGTCGTCGGCCGCTCCCTCGTGACTGTTGCTTGTACCCGACATACCAACAGAGGCTGGCACACTATTCTGAGGAATGGGTTATGCATGACGGATACCACGAAGCAAAAACCTGTGACAAGGGTAAACGCTCCGGCTTTGGTCGCACAGTGCTGCCACCCAAAGGAAGCAGAGGACTGCAGTCAGTTGATGGACTCTGCCACTGTGCTTCAGTCCTAGGGATTGCCCTTTAGTAATTGTCCTACTACACCAGTAAACGTAGCTGGGCAACTTCCGACTCTCAGCTGTTGGTTGGTATGTACTGGATAACCAACCAACGAAGCTAGGGCTTAAAGTGCGCAATCACTCGAGTTACTTGGTTTAGGGCTTTATAAAAGCAAGTGATAATCTGACGCGCCTGTAAAGTTCCCTCTCTTCACCCCTTGTGTACCCTGTAAAATTCTCCATCTTCACCTTTTGTATCCCCAGCAAAATTCCTTCTCTTAACCCCGTGTCCCCTGTACAGTTCCTCTCTTCTTTTTCATGTTGAAGGCTCCATTCATGGACAAAAGCCCACATCAGAGCCAGGCCTTACTTGAAATACAGTTATGAAATGCCTGTGTTCCCCGTAAAGTTCCCTCTCTTCACGCATCGTGTCCACTGTTAAGTCCCCTTTCTTCACCCTTCATTTTCCCTTTGAAACCTCTCTCTTCACCCTTCATGTCCCTTGTGAAGTCCCCTCTCTTTACCCATCATGTCCCCTGAAAAATTCATCCAGAAACAGCTGCCAGTCCACCCTCAATGCAGTTAAAACCTTAAAGAACTCTCTTGCAACAAG
The DNA here is from genome assembly GCF_036320965.1 of Panulirus ornatus. Classification (NCBI taxonomy): domain Eukaryota; kingdom Metazoa; phylum Arthropoda; class Malacostraca; order Decapoda; family Palinuridae; genus Panulirus; species Panulirus ornatus. The sequence goes on along the minus strand of NC_092246.1, from coordinate 23,674,743 downwards.
CCACTTGAATTACTATTCAAGGTGTCACTGAAGAGAGTCAAAGTGCCAAGGAAATGGAAAAAGGTAAATATCATACATTAAGAAAGACTTGAAAGAGGCTCATAACTACACACTGGTCTAATTAACAATTGTGGTGTGAGGTACTAAAAAAGATTATTAAAAAGTTAGTGGATGACTTTCTACAGAGAAGAAATTTCCTGAGAGACAGTATGGTTTTAAGGAAAGATCATGTGTGATTAACAGGAGCTTGTATCTGGATTGCTATGAAGCATTATACACCATACCACATGGGAGGCTAACTAAGATAGTAACAGAATTATGCAAGATAAGTAATACAGATGTTTTGGAAGGAGGTAAATAAAGTGCGTAAGACAAGGGAACAAATGGGAACTTCAGTGAAGGGGGCAAATGGGGAGGTGATAACAAGTAGTGGTGATGTGAGAAGGAGATAAAGTGAGTATTTTGAAGGTTTGTTAAATGTGTTTGATGATAGAGTGGCAGATATAGGGTGTTTTGGTCGAGGTGGTGTGCAAAGTGACAGGGTTAGGGAAAATGATTTGGTAAATGGGAAACAGAAGAAGGAGTCACGCGGGGAGTGCTCATCCTCCTCGAAGGCTCAGAGTGGGGTGCCTAAATGTGTGTGGATGTAACCAAGATGTGAAAAAAGGAGAGATAGGTAGTATGTTTGAGGAAAGGAACCTGGATGTTTTGGCTCTGAGTGAAACGAAGCTCAAGGGTAAAGGGGAAGAGTGGTTTGGGAATGTCTGGGGAGTAAAGTCAGGGGTTAGTGAGAGGACAAGAGCAAGGGAAGGAGTAGCAATACTCCTGAAACAGGAGTTGTGGGAGTATGTGATAGAATGTAAGAAAGTAAATTCTCGATTAATATGGGTAAAACTGAAAGTTGATGGAGAGAGGTGGGTGATTATTGGTGCATATGCACCTGGGCATGAGAAGAAAGATCATGAGAGGCAAGTGTTTTGGGAGCAGCTGAATGAATGTGTTAGTGGTTTTGATGCACGAGACCAGGTTATAGTGATGGGTGATTTGAATGCAAAGGTGAGTAATGTGGCAGTTGAGGGAATAATTGGTATACATGGGGTGTCCAGTGTTGTAAATGGAAATGGTGAAGAGCTTGTAGATTTATGTGCTGAAAAAGGACTGATGATTGGGAATACCTGGTTTAAAAAGCGAGATATACATAAGTATACTTATGTAAGTAGGAGAGATGGCCAGAGAGCATTTTTGGATTACGTGTTAATTGACAGGCGTGCGAAAGAGAGACTTTTGGATGTTAATGTGCTGAGAGGTGCAACTGGAGGGATGTCTGATCATTATCTTGTGGAGGCTAAGGTGAAGATTTGTATGGGTTTTCAGAAAAGAAGAGTGAATGTTGGGGTGAAGAGGGTGGTGAGAGTAAGTGAGCTTGGGAAGGAGACCTGTGTGAGGAAGTACCAGGAGAGACTGAGTACAGAATGGAAAAAGGTGAGAACAATGGAAGTAAGGGGAGTGCGGGAGGAATGGGATGTATTTAGGAAATCAGTGATGGATTGCGCAAAAGATGCTTGTGGCATGAGAAGAGTGGGAGGTGGGTTGATTAGAAAGGGTAGTGAGTGGTGGGATGAAGAAGTAAGAGTATTAGTGAAAGAGAAGAGAGAGGCATTTGGACGATTTTTGCAGGGAAAAAATGCAATTGAGTGGGAGATGTATAAAAGAAAGAGACAGGAGGTCAAGAGAAAGGTGCAAGAGGTGAAAAAAAGGGCAAATGAGAGTTGGGGTGAGAGAGTATCATTAAATTTTAGGGAGAATAAAAAGATGTTCTGGAAGGAGGTAAATAAAGTGCGTAAGACAAGGGAACAAATGGGAACTTCAGTGAAGGGCGCAAATGGGGAGGTGATAACAAGTAGTGGTGATGTGAGAAGGAGATGGAGTGAGTATTTAGAAGGTTTGTTGAATATGTTTGATGATAGAGTGGCAGATATAGGGTGTTTTGGTCGAGGTGGTGTGCAAAGTGAGAGGGTTAGGGAAAATGATTTGGTAAACAGAGAAGAGGTAGTGAAAACTTTGCAGAAGATGAAAGCCAGCAAGGCAGCAGGTTTGGATGGTATTGCAGTGGAATTTGTTAAAAAAAGGGGTGACTGTATTGTTGACTGGTTGGTAAGGTTATTTAATGTATGTATGACTCATGGTGAGGTGCCTGAGGACTGGCGGAATGCGTGCATAGTGCCATTGTACAAAGGCAAAGGGGATAAGAGTGAGTGCTCAAATTACAGAGGTATAAGTTTGTTGAGTATTCCTGGTAAATTATATGGGAGGGTATTGATTGAGAGGGTGAAGGCATGTACAGAGCATCAGATTGGGGAAGAGCAGTGTGGTTTCAGAAGTGGTAGAGGATGTGTGGATCAGGTGTTTGCTTTGAAGAATGTATGTGAGAAATACTTAGAAAAGCAAATGGATTTGTATGTAGCATTTATGGATCTGGAGAAGGCATATGATATATGATAGAGTTGATAGAGATGCTCTGTGGAAGGTATTAAGAATATATGGTGTGGGAGGAAAGTTGTTAGAAGCAGTGAAAAGTTTTTATCGAGGATGTAAGGCATGTGTACGTGTAGGAAGAGAGGAAAGTGATTGGTTCTCAGTGAATGTAGGTTTGCGGCAGGGGTGTGTGATGTCTCCATGGTTGTTTAATTTGTTTATGGATGGGGTTGTTAGGGAGGTAAATGCAAGAGTTTTGGAAAGAGGGGCAAGTATGAAGTCTGTTGGGGATGAGAAAGCTTGGGAAGTGAGTCAGTTGTTGTTTGCTGATGATACAGCGCTGGTGGCTGATTCATGTGAGAAACTGCAGAAGCTGGTGACTGAGTTTGGTAAAGTGTGTGGAAGAAGAAAGTTAAGAGTAAATGTGAATAAGAGCAAGGTTATTAGGTACAGTAGGGTTGAGGGTCAAGTCAATTGGGAGGTAAGTTTGAATGGAGAAAAACTGGAGGAAGTGAAGTGTTTTAGATATCTGGGAGTGGATCTGGCAGCGGATGGAACCATGGAAGCGGAAGTGGATCATAGGGTGGGGGAGGGGGCGAAAATTCTGGGGGCCTTGAAGAATGTGTGGAAGTCGAGAACATTATCTCGGAAAGCAAAAATGGGTATGTTTGAAGGAATAGTGGTTCCAACAATGTTGTATGGTTGCGAGGCGTGGGCTATGGATAGAGTTGTGCGCAGGAGGATGGATGTGCTGGAAATGAGATGTTTGAGGACAATGTGTGGTGTGAGGTGGTTTGATCGAGTGAGTAACGTAAGGGTAAGAGAGATGTGTGGAAATAAAAAGAGCGTGGTTGAGAGAGCAGAAGAGGGTGTTTTGAAGTGGTTTGGGCACATGGAGAGAATGAGTGAGGAAAGATTGACCAAGAGGATATATGTGTCGGAGGTGGAGGGAACGAGGAGAAGAGGGAGACCAAATTGGAGGTGGAAAGATGGAGTGAAAAAGATTTTGTGTGATCGGGGCCTGAACATGCAGGAGGGTGAAAGGAAGGCAAGGAATAGAGTGAATTGGAGCGATGTGGTATACCGGGGTTGACGAGCTGTCAGTGGATTGAATCAAGGCATGTGAAGCGTCTGGGGTAAACCATGGAAAGCTGTGTAGGTATGTATATTTGCGTGTGTGGACGTATGTATATACATGTGTATGGGGGGGGTTGGGCCATTTCTTTCATCTGTTTCCTTACGCTACCTCGCAAACGCGGGAGACAGCGACAAAGTACAATAAAAAAAAAAAAAATAAAAAATAGAGAAGAGGTAGTAAAAGCTTTACGGAAGATGAAAGCCGGCAAGGCAGCAGGTTTGGATGGTATTGCAGAGGACTTTATTAAAAAAGGGGGTGACTGTATTGTTGACTGGTTGGTAAGGTTATTTAATGTATGTATGATTCATGGTGAGGTGCCTGAGGATTGGCAGAATGCTTGCATAGTGCCATTGTACAAAGGCAAAGGGGATAAGAGTGAGTGCTCAAATTACAGAGGTATAAGTTTGTTGAGTATTCCTGGTAAATTATATGAGAGGGTATTGACTGAGAGGGTGAAGGCATGTACAGAGCATCAGATTGGGGAAGAGCAGTGTGGTTTCAGAAGTGGTAGAGGATGTGTGGATCAGGTGTTTGCTTTGAAGAATGTATGTGAGAAATACTTAGAAAAACAAATGGATTTGTATGTAGCATTTATGGATCTGGAGAAGGCATATGATAAGAGTTGATAGAGATGCTATGTGGAAGGTTTTAAGAATATATGGTGTGGGAGGCAAGTTGTTAGAAGCAGTGAAAAGTTTTTATCGAGGATGTAAGGCATGTGTACGTGTAGGAAGAGAGGAAAGTGATTGGTTCTCAGTGAATGTAGGTTTGCGGCAGGGGTGTGTGATGTCTCCATGGTTGTTTAATTTGTTTATGGATGGGGTTGTTAGGGAGGTGAATGCAAGAGTTTTGGAAAGAGGGGCAAGTATGCAGTATGTTGTGGATGAGAGAGCTTGGGAAGTGAGTCAGTTGTTGTTCGCTGATGATACAGCGCTGGTGGCTGATTCATGTAAGAAACTGCAGAAGCTGGTGACTGAGTTTGGTAAAGTGTGTGAAAGAAGAAAGTTAAGAGTAAATGTGAATAAGAGCAAGGTTATTAGGTACAGTAGGGTTGAGGGTCAAGTCAATTGGGAGGTAAGTTTGAATGGAGAAAAACTGGAGGAAGTAAAGTGTTTTAGATATCTGGGAGTGGATCTGGCAGCGGATGGAACCATGGAAGCGGAAGTGAATCATAGGGTGGGGGAGGGGGCGAAAATTCTGGGAGCCTTGAAGAATGTTTGGAAGTCGAGAACATTATCTCGGAAAGCAAAAATGGGTATGTTTGAAGGAATAGTGGTTCCAACAATGTTGTATGGTTGCGAGGCGTGGGCTATGGATAGAGTTGTGCGCAGGAGGGTGGATGTGATGGAAATGAGATGTTTGAGGACAATATGTGGTGTGAGGTGGTTTGATCGAGTAAGTAATGTAAGGGTAAGAGAGATGTGTGGAAATAAAAAGAGTGTGGTTGAGAGAGCAGAAGAGGGTGTTTTGAAATGGTTTGGTCACATGGAGAGAATGAGTGAGGAAAGATTGACCAAGAGGATATATGTGTCAGAGGTGGAGGGAACGAGGAGAAGTGGGAGACCAAATTGGAGGTGGAAAGATGGAGTGAAAAAGATTTTGAGTGATTGGGGCCTGAACATGCAGGAGGGTGAAAGGCGTGCAAGGAACAGAGTGAATTGGAACGATGTGGTATACCGGGGTTGACGTGCTGTCAATGGATTGAACCAGGGCATGTGAAGCGTCTGGGGTAAACCATGGAAAGTTGTGTGGGGCCTGGATGTGGAAAGGGAGCTGTGGTTTCGGTGCATTATTACATGACAGCTAGAGACTGAGTGTGAACGAATGGGGCCTTTGGTGTCTTTTTCTAGCGCTACCTCGCACACATGAGGGGGAGGGGGTTGTTATTCCATGTGTGGTGAGGTGGCGATGGGAACAAATAAAGGCAGACAGTATGAATTATGTACATGTTTATATATGTATATGTGTACATTGAGATGTATAGGTATGTATATTTGCGTGTGTGGACGTGTATGTATATACATGTGTATGTGGGCGGGTTGGGCCATTCTTTCGTCTGTTTCCTTGCGCTACCTCGCTAACGCGGGAGACAGCGACAAAGCAAAATAAAATAAATAAATAAGTAATACAGAAAGGCTGGAGGCTTTAAATCTAAATTTTCTTGCAAGGGAATACAGGGAAGACTTGATCACAATTTTAAAGTTTTCAAAGAATTGAACACAACAGTTCTTTGAGATATGTAGGGATAGTGTAACCACAAGACATAACATGAAAGTAGCAAGGAATTTGTTAAGAATGGTGTAAAGAAATACTTATATAGTATAAAAGTGGTGAATAAATTGAACAGAATGACAGGATTATATGATTCAAGCAGGCAGCATACATAAATTTAAGAGGTTATTATGATTGTCAAGAATGTTCAAAAGATGGGGCCCCAAGAGTGTAAAACTCCCTTCCTGTACAGTACAGATAGGTAATCGCATATCGTACCTTCACATAAAATTCTTTGACCCAGTCGCAATTCAAGGACTTACAGATATCTTCACTTACTGGCTACACAAAATCCTAACATCTGGAAACAACAAAATATCAATCCTAAAACCCTCCAAATCACCAAAATCCCCCTCTTCCTACTGCTCTATATCATTTCTATCTTCAGCACCCAAACTTTGTGAAAAACTAATGCATAACAGAATCAAACGATACATTCCCTCTTACCCATACAACTACTCCAGCACCACACTACACAGTGACCTCATACAACATATTCTAGATGGCTTTAACCAACCACACCCTCCTTACCATAGAGTACTAGTGGCAACAGACATCAACAAAGTATTTAACATTCCCCCACATTTTCTTCACACAAAAGATGTCTGACACTACCCTCCACAATGATAAAAAGTGACTGGGTAATTTCAGTGCCAACCACCATGGCAGTCACACTTAAACTCTGCAATGGAGTTTCCCAAGGAGGAATTCATTTTCCAACCCTCTTCAATCTCTTCTTGCATGATGTTGTTACCATTAGCACCCCACAACATGAGGGTCCTTTCATATTTACACAACTTCATAATCACATCACAACAACCTAGCACCATAATAGCAACAACAAACATGCAGTACTTTACACAGTTGGAAAAATGGTTCACCCAGAACAGAACGTCTGCATCTCCCCATTCATCTTTCATCACTCATTTAACCCAAGACAGACATAAATCCAATCACACCCTCATACCTTGAATGGAAAATCAGTCTTACTGAATAAATCACAATTTCATCAACACAAAGCAACACACAAACTAAATGCCCTCAAAACACAAACTGGTACCAAATTTGGAAAAGAAAAAGAATCTCCTACAAACAATTCATATGCTCCACTCTAAACTATGGTCCACCTGTCTGGTCTTCCATCCCATGAAAAACAAATATAGCCAAGCTGCAATTAACACAAAATAGAGCACCGGGACAATCACAACCACAAACTCTCTGCTCTTACACAATGAAACAAAGATCTTCCAAAACAATCCCACCTCTACATGCTTGGCATTCATTTCTATGCATCAACACTAGACCTCTTCCAGCCAAACCACTACACAACTAACGATCAACCCTCCAAATAGAAATAAAAAGTTTATCCCTGCCTCACACTTCAGCAAACTCTACTTACGGATCCCCCACCCCAAAAAGTAACACTAACAATAACATATGGATGCAAGGCATGGGCTATAGATAAGGCCATGCAGAGGAGGATGGATATGTTGGAAATGAAATATCTGAGGACAGTAGAATTAGGTGATTTGACAGAGTATGTAATAAAAGGATAAAAGAAAGGTGTTGTTATGAGAAAGCAGAAGAGGGTGTTCTCAAATCGTTTATATAAATGAAGAGAATCAGTGGGGAAAGGTTGACAAAGAGGTTATGTGTCATAAGTGAAGGTAACAAGGAGAATGGGAAGACCAAACTGGAGATGGAGGTATGGAGTGAAAAAGATTTTGAGCAATCAGGGCCTTAACATGCAGGAGGGTAAAAAGTGTGCAGGGGATAGAGTGAATTAAAATGGTGTGGTATACTGGGGTCAATGTGCTGTCAATGAACTGAACCAGGGCACGTGAAGCATCTCAAGCAACTCATAGAAAGGTCTGTGGGGCTCGGTTGTGAATTGGGAGCTGTGGTTTTGGGGCATTATACATGACAGGTAAAGAGAGGATGTGAACAAATGCAGCCTTCCTTTATCTGCTCTTGGCATTACCTCACTCATGTGGTAAATGGCAATCAAGTATGGAGGGGGAAAAACCAAATACTTAGATACCAAACATGCACTAAACAACTGCCTTCTCAACTCCAACCCACCAGAAACCACATGAACCCAACAGAGTCACACTTTTCCATCTGTGCTTTGGGCATAACCCATCTCTAGAACACTAAAAGAACCATTTCAACATATTACAAGATCCTTCATGCCTGCTATGCAACAAACACAATAGAGACACAAAGCTCTTATGGTTTAATTGTCCCACACTCTCTGCATCTACACCCTCACACATCACTAGAGTTAATAAACTATGGTTCCAACTGGTGGACAAGGCTGGCTTCCTTAGCACTGCAGGAGCCCCATAAAGATAGAAGGGACTCCTGAGAGAGGAATTGAGTATATGTACCTGCATATCATTTCTATGATTGGTAGCTTCTGCTAATGTGTTCTCTGCATGCCTACACATACACCTCACTCTTTGTTGAATTATCGGTATCATCCAACTTCTCATCCTGCTACTTTTGTTGGTTCATTTTAGCAATGCTGGTCTTCTGTCCCACAATCTTTATCTTTTTTTGCTTCTTTATTCATTGCCTTCCTATTCAAGTTCATCTAGAAAAAATGCTTACCTAATATTAGTATAATGTTATCTAGGAAACCCTATCTAACCCCATTTATAATTTGAAAGCTGTGTACCAATAATGTTTCTCTTTTAGGAGGAAAAAAAAAAAGCCATTCCTTTTGGTCTTCTCAGTCCCTATATCATACATATACACACTCTTCCATAGAGTGTATTTGGAATAATGGATCCACTAAAGAATACAGTCCACATATTTCTTTCTGCTACTATCATTCTCTTCTAGAAGTCTGCCCCCAGTCACTCTCTCCTACTCTGGCCCATACACACTATTTTCATGTTACCTTATGCAAAATGTTTTTCGGACCTACCTCTTAGTCTACCCTTCCATACTCTTTCTAGTATGCATTCTTACTTTCCTCTTCACTATCATTTGAAGGCATATATTTAACATTTGCAATCATTCCATATTCCCTACCTTTCTCTTCATATTCATCTATATCAACAAAGCCAGTCCCACACCTTTCATTCCATATCAGCCAAACATTCCACCAACTTTCAGCCTCATTTCATGCATACCCAACATACAAAAATTAGTCTAAAAATATCTACCATTTCCATATATCTAAGTCATTAATGTTTTACAATAATTCTTGTAGCAGACTCATGCTGGCATGCTGCCTTTCATCTAGGCCATACAAAGTTCACAGGGGAAAGTATTTACTATGCTAAATAATGGATACTGAAAGGCACTGACAGAAAGAAAAACCTGTTTGAATATATAAAATCACATCAAATGTTATTCTAACAAATAATCAATAGTACATTCTCTAGCACAAACACATAATGTACTATAGCAATATTAATACAATATATATTTTGTCTTGTGTCATCATTAGTACAAAACATATGTACTGTATCAATATTTGCACATGAAGAAAGATAATATATACTGCAATAACACTAATACCAAAAGTGGTAAAATGTAATAACACTGGAACATGATAACATATATTGCATCCACATTAATGAAAAACTACATTAAACTCAGCAAAAAAATATATTGTGTACTGTAGTACCAACTTTGAGAACAAATAAATCTTTTTCATTAACAGCATAGTAACCATGTAGAAATAAAAAATTCAAGGTCAATGGCACAATGATAAGTAACAAACCCAACAATTTTATCCAGTTTTAGAAATGAACACTTGGCTGCAATCAAAGAATTTGGATCTGAAATAGTTCAGTATATTAGCTTAAACTGGTTTATTTAGAAATGGCATTTTATAAACCTTTCCCTTGCCTGAAATTTCAGCTAATCCTATGCATGTGTTTATCTCATAGGACATTATAGAATGTTAAAGAAAAGAATGGGCTAATAAAAGCAATCTTCAGTAACATGTCATTGCCAGCTAGGAATGACCAGATACAAGTACAGTACAAACTAGCTTTTACTCTGCTAGCACCAATTCTCCTTCTCTCTTAAGGTACTTTTTTAATGAAATGCTATAACCATTAAATTTTTGAAAATCTAAATTCTTGCATGCTTCTCATACCTTTCATGAGTTTAGCATAGTCATCATATTTAGGTATAATCAAAGTCCTATAAACAAATAATGTTATACAAATTAGAAATAGTAGTCCTAATTCTTAGGCTGAGGCTCTGTTGTTTTCAACCAGTTTGAAACACCTCTCAAGATATTCTTTGTTCCCTTCCAATAATGCAATTTTCATTCCAAGAAGTCATTACCAAATAACATGTTGAAATTCTTGCCTCTTTAATAGCCTGCTGTGAATACAGAATTAAAGGCTGTCAAAGAATCTAAAATTTAACAAGTAATCCATCCATCTCTCCTGTTTAAGATGTTACTTATTCCATTATTAGTAGCACATTTCTGTGTTTTTCCACAGAGAATAGAGAGGTGCTAAACATCTACTAATTGAACTGTGATAATGCTTAAAACAAACTAATATCCTTAAAAAGGACTATCAATAATGAGTTGTGTTAATATTTTGGGCTAAATTATATTTATACACTGGCAGCATCTTATCCAATGAGGTTAAGAGGTGCTGTTACTGCGGTAGAAAGCTCAACAATTGGGAAAAGTTAAATCTTAGTGCCCTGAGGAGACTAGTTTTCAAGAGGATCCAAGTCTCATCCCACTTTCTTGTGGTGACCTTGCTTATACAACTCCAGGGGATGAAACCAAAGGGGAAGGCATCACCACACTCCATCGGGGTAATAGCTTTTAAAGCAGAGAAAAACTTCAGAAGCACTGAAATTTCAGTTATTTGGAAAATCTGAGAAACAATCTGGAAAACAATGTGCTTTTATTCACATCCACTCTTAACTTGCTCCTTTCACACACTTTTCCAACTAAGTCACCAACTTCTGCAGTCTCTCACTCAAATCTGCCACCAGTGCTGAGTCATCAGCAAACAAATGACTAACTTCTCAAGCCCTCTCATCATGACCCAGAGACTGCATGCTCACCCTTGTCTCTGAGACTAGTATTTACTTTCCTCAACACCCTCATCCATAAACAAATTGAAAAATCATGGTGACACCATACACTCCTGCTGCGGACCAATCTTCACTTGGAACCATTCTCTCTCCTCTCTTCCTACTCATACAAAAGCCTTACACTCTTACATATCTTAGGTAAAAGCTGGTCAATGTGTTATCTACAGAATGGTTTGCCACCAACTCTGGTGGAGGAATAATTGCTAGTTTCCACAACAGGTATGACTCTTAACTGGAGTCTCCCATTTAACTCATCTCCTAATGGGGGTTTCAGTGGGTAACCAGTCTATTTTGGACAGACTGGCTTCCACTTCATGGTTAACATCACTGCAATTTCTTAAGGACCATAAAAGAAAGTGCCCCAGAGTTAATATATTGTCCATTTACAAAAAAATTCATAATCCAAAAATTATTTTTTCAATGAATAATTCATTAAAGTAAACACAGGCACAAGTGGCATCTTGTAAAAATTGACATGTCAGGTATCATTGCAGTACATAATTTTCGCTATCACTCAAAATTATTTTTCACATATCCCTGTCTTATGCAGCTTTGGGTCTCGAAGATACTTCACAATAAAGATAAATCATAGAATCCTTAATATTTTCTTTCTGTTCTAAGCTATCAAGAAGGGCCAGGCATCACTTCCAAGATCTCTACTACAGATAATCTGTATGTGGTAATACCTGTTACAACTTTTCTTAACATTCCACATATTTGTACAATATTCCTTTTCACCAAGTTTTTTTTATACTGTGCTATGTTGTTTGACCCTTTACCAGCAACGAAATGATCACATCATCAGACTATAAACTACACATCAGTAATTGGAAGAATTCTGACAACTTTTCATAAAAGGTTCAGAAGTGCTTCCTTCACATGAAGGTATCACTCTTATCATGATTAATACTTATCTTTCCTTACTTGACTCAAGTTTGTAAAAATGACACAACCTTTTGAATAATTATCAGATAAACTTTCTTTTACATCATGGTATTACTCTTCTGTGCCATGTGATACAGCAGCTGCTTTTTTAAAAGTGATACCAATTTCCTTTACACTTGGTGTCAAAGCTTCAAGCTTGAGCTTCACATCACTCAAGCCCTCCATGTCACTCTTGGTTGTGAGAGACTTGATCACTAGGTCTGAAAGAAAATAGCTCATAATTTTCATTACATAGCGGGGATTTTCCCCAAGTCATTAAAAGATATGCTATCATATCTTACACCATGATCATAAAGACTAATTCTTTAAGTAACAGAAAAAAGTTTTATATGTACAATTTAAGGTGTTAAAACTTTCCAGAATTTGTTGATACCAAAAAAGTAAGATTACCAGAGGACCTTACACCACAGGAGCCATGTTGGTGATCTAAATTACAGAAAACATATCCCTATTAATCACCTATTTTTACCATAAGGAGAGGGAGTTTTATACTCAAGGGCCACATCTCTTGAACATTCTCTACTATTTTACAACCTCCTAAATCTATATATGCTGTTTGCATTAACCATGTCTTCACTCACTCTGTTCTATTCATCCACCACTCACTCTGATACCATAAAGTATTTCTTTACATCCTTATTTACATGTTTCTTACTTAATTTCATGTCATGTCCTCTAGTTGCTCTGTCCTTACACCTCTCAAAGAACAGTCCATTGCCCATTTACATCAATTTCTTTTAACTTAAATGCTGTGATCAGATCATCCCTCACTCTTCTATCTACTCAAGTAGGTATTTAAAGTCTCCAGTCTTTGACCTAATGTATGAGCGCTTTGTACTTCTCTAGGTGAGGTGATAAAACATGATCCGCATATTCTAATTTTGGCCTTATGTAGGACATGAATAGCATACTAAATATGTCTCATCGATATACTTAAAAGCTGTTCTAATATTTGTCAAAAGACAGTTTGACCCAATTATTCTTCTAATACGGGAATCTGATGATAGGTCAGGGTCAGTGTCTACTTCCAAGACATTCATACACACAGAATCCTGAAGCTTAGTTCCTGCTAATCAATAATCCAAATGAGGGAGGTCTGATCATTATCTTGTGGAGGCAAAAGTGAAGATTTGTAGAGGTTTTCAGAAAAGAAGAGAGAATGTTGGGGTGAAGAGAGTCGTGAGAGTAAGTGAGCTTGGGAAGGAGACTTGTGTGAGGAAGTACCAAAAGAGACTGAGTACAGAATGGAAAAAGGTGAGAACAAAGGATGTAAGGGGAGTGGGGGAGGAATGGGATGCATTTAGGGAAGCAGTGATGGCTTGTGCAAAAGATGCTTTTGGCATGAGAAGCATGGGAGGTGGGCAGATTAGAAAGGGTAGTGAGTAGTGGGATGAAGAAGTAAGATTATAAGTGAGAGAGAAGAGAGAGGCATTTGGATGATTTTTACAGGGAAATAATGCAAATGACTGAGAGATGTATAAAAGAAAGAGGCAGGAGGTCAAGAGAAAGGTGCAAGAGGTGAAAAAGAGGGCAAATGAGAGTTGGGGTAAGAGAGTATCATTAAATTTTAGGGAGAATAAAAAGATGTTTTGGAAGGAGGTAAATAAAGTGCGTAAGACATGGGAACAAATGGGAACATCAGTGAAGGGAACTAATGGGGAGGTGATAACAAGTAGTGGTGATGTGAGAAAGAGATAAAGTGAGTATTTTGAAGGTTTGTTGAATGTGTTTGATGATAGAGTGGCAGATATAGGGTGTTTTGGTCGAGTTGGTGTGCAAAGTGAGAGGGTTAGGGAAAATGATTTGGTAAACAGAGAAGTGGTAGTAAAAGCTTTGTGGAAGATGAAAGCCAGCAAGGCAGCGGGTTTGGATGGTATTGCAGTGGAATTTATTAAAAAAAAGGGGTGACTGTATTGTTGACTGGTTGGTAAGATTATTTAATGTATGTATGACTCATGATGAGGTGCCTGAGGACTGGCGGGATGCTTGCATAGTGCCATTGTACAAAGGCAAAGGGGATAAGAGTGAGTGCTCAAATTACAGAGGTATAAGTTTGTTGAGTATTCCTGGGAAATTATATGGGAGGGTATTGATTGAGAGGGTGAAGGCATGTACAGAGCATCAGATTGGGGAAGAGCAGTGTAGTTTCAGAAGTGGTAGAGGATGTGTGGATCAGGTGTTTGCTTTGAAGAGTGTATGTGAGAAATACTAAAAGCAAATGGATTTGTATGTAGCATTTATGGATCGGGAGAAGGCATATGATAGAGATGCTCTGTGGAAGGAACTAAGAACATATGGTGTGGGAGGCAAGTTGTTAGAAGCAGTGAAAAGTTTTTATCGAGGATGTAAGGCTTGTGTATGTGTAGGAAGAGAGGAAAGTAATTGGTTCTCAGTGAATGTTGGTTTGCGGCAGGGGTATGTGATGTCTCCATGGTTGTTTAATTTGTTTATGGATGGGGTTGTTAGGGAGGTGAATGCAAGAGTTTTGGAAAGAGGGGCAAGTATGCAGTCTGTTGTGGATGAGAGAGCTTGGGAAGTGAGTCAGTTATTGTTCGCTGATGATACAGCGCTGGTGGCTGATTCATGTAAGAAACTGCAAAAGCTGGTGACTGAGTTTGGTAAAGTGTGTGAAAGAAGAAAGTTAAAAGTAAATGTGAATAAGAGCAAGGTTATTAGGTACAGTAGGGTTGAGGGTCAAGTCAATTGGGAGGTAAGTTTGAAAGGAGAAAAACTGGAGGAAGTGAAGTGTTTTAGATATCTGGGAGTGGATCTGGCAGCGAATGGAACCATGGAAGTGGAAGTGAATCATAGGGTGGGGGAGGGGGCGAAAATTCTGGGAGCCTTGAAGAATGTTTGGAAGTCGAGAACATTATCTCGGAAAGCAAAAATGGGTATGTTTGAAGGGATAGTGGTTCCAACAATGTTGTATGGTTGCGAGGCGTGGGCTATGGATAGAGTTGTGCGCAGGAGGGTGGATGTGCTGGAAATGAGATGTCTGAGGGCAATATGTGGTGTGAGGTGGTTTGATCGAGTAAGTAATGTAAGGGTGAGAGAGATGTGTGGAAATAAAAAGAGTGTGGTGGAGAGAGCAGAGGAGGGTGTTCTGAAATGGTTTGGTCACATGGAGAGAATGAGTGGGGAAAGATTGACCAAGAGGATATATGTGTCAGAGGTGGAGGGAACGAGGAGAAGTGGGAGACCAAATTGGATGTGGAAAGATGGAGTGAAAAAGATTTTGAGTGATCGGGGCCTGAACATGCAGGAGAGTGAAAGGCGTGCAAGGAATAGAGTGAATTGGAACGATGTGGTATACCGGGGTCGACATGCTGTCAATGGATTGAACCAGGGCATGTGAAGCGTCTGGGGTAAACCATGGAAAGTGTGTGGGGCCTGGATGTGGAAAGGGAGCTGTGGTTTCGGTGCATTATTACATGACAGCTAGAGGCTGAGTGTGAAAGAATGGGGCCTTTGGTGTCTTTCCTAGCACTACCTCGCACACATGAGGGGGGAGGGGGTTGTCATTCCATGTGTGGCAAGGTGGCGATGGGAACAAATAAAGGCAGACAGTATGAATTATGTACATGTGTATATATGTATATGTCTGTGTGTGTATATATATGTGTACATTGAGATGTATAGGTATGTATATTTGCGTGTGTGGACGTGTATGTATATACATGTGTATGTGGGCGGGTTGGGCCATTCTTTCGTCTGTTTCCTTGCGCTAACTCGCTAACGCGGGAGACAGCGACAAAGCAAAATAAATAAAATAAATAAATAAATAAATATATATATATATATCTTTTTCTTTTCTTTCTTTCAAACTATTCGCCATTTCCCGCATTAGCGAGGTAGCGTTAAGAACAGAGAACTGGGCCTTTGAGGGAATACCCTCACCTGGCCCAATTCTCTGTTCCTTCTTTTGGAAAATTAAAAAAAAACCGAGAGGGGAGGATTTCCAGCCCCCCGCTCCCTCCCCTTTTAGTCGCCTTCTACGACACGCAGGGAATACGTGGGAAGTACTCTTAATCCCCTATCCCCAGGGATAAAATATATATATATATATATATATATATATGTATATGTTGAGATGTATAGGTATGTATATGTGCGTGTCTGGACGTGTATGTGGGCAGGTTGGGCCATTATTTCGTCTGTTTCCTTGCGCTACCTCGCTAACACGGAAGACAGCGACAAAGTATAAATAAATAACCAACACATACATACACATACATATAAAGAAGTGTACAAAGTTATGATTAAGCATTTAATTAAAATGATTGTTGTGTTACAATGAAATGACAAGACATGGATGCCTTTTGACCACTTGTCCTTTCATTCACAGCACAAAATGCTTCTATGCATCCACTAATACTGGAAAAAATCTGTTTTTTTCACTTTGACCATTGGTCCTTTTCAATTACTGTATTCAAAAAATTTGAAATCAACTGTATTCTAAAGTAAAGTACACAGAGGTGATTTCGAAAACTTGTGCAGGATCTAATCATAAATGAAATATAGGAACACAGAGTTTCCATAGAAAATATAAAATTTCAAAGTAAAAGCAAAATAGCTTTAAATTTCTTTCTCATGAGTTTGAGAGAGCAAAGGAGGGTGTTTTGAAATGGATTGGTCACATGGAGAGAATGAGAGGAAAAATTGACCAAGAGGATATATGTGTCGGAGGTGGCGGGAACGAGGAGAAGTGGGAGACCAAACTGGAGGTGGAAAGATGGAGTGAAAAAGATTTTGAGTGATCTGGGCCTGAACATGCAGGAGGGTGAAAGGCGTGCAAGGAATAGAGTGAATTGGAATGATGTGGTATACCGGGGTCGACATGCTGTCAATGGATCGAACCAGGGCATGTGAAGCATCTGGGGTAAACCATAAAAATTTCTGTGGGGCCTGGATGTGGAAAGGGAGCTGTGGTTTCGGTGCATTTAATATTACATGACAGCTAGAGACTGAGTGTGAACGAATGGGGCCTTTGTTGTCTTTTCCTAGCGCTACCTCGCACACATGAGGGGGGAGGGTGTTGTTATTCCATGTGTGGCAAGGTGACGATGGGAGGTGGAAAGATGGAGTGAAAAAGATTTTGAGTGATCGGGGCCTGAACATGCAGGAGGGTGAAAGGCGTGCAAGGAATAGAGTGAATTGGAATGATGTGGTATACTGGGGTCGACATGCTGTCAATGGATTGAACCAGGGCATGTGAAGCATCTGGGGTAAACCATAAAAATTTCTGTGGGGCCTGGATGTGGAAAGGGAGCTGTGGTTTCGGTGCATTTAATATTACATGACAGCTAGAGACTGAGTGTGAACGAATGGGGCCTTTGTTGTCTTTTCCTAGCGCTACCTCGCACACATGAGGGGGGAGGGTGTTGTTATTCCATGTGTGGCAAGGTGGCGATGGGAATAAATAAAGGCAGACAGTATGAATTATGTACATGTGTATATATGTATATGTCTGTGTGTGTATATATATGTGTACATTGAGATGTATAGGTATGTATATTTGCATGTGTGGACGTGTATGTATATACATGTGTATGTGGGTGGGTTGGGCCATTCTTTCGTCTGTTTCCTTGCGCTACCTCGCTAACGCAGGAGACAGCGACAAAGCAAAATAAATAAATAAATAATCTATGTGTTCCAGATAATAAAGCTTACCTTGATAATCTTGCAATACAGAGAATTTGTCAGCTGGTAAATGAGTTTTTAGGTGGGCTAGGATATGTGGAACAAACTTGCCCGATGCATGAAGCATGTTTCCGGTAACAGACTGGAAAAGCACCAGGCAGGCTAGGTGAAGGGTTAGTGGGGCATCTATTGAACCATCAAGTTGCTCCAGGAGAGCACTCCGGTGGCTCAACAACACTTGCCTGTCAAATGTAGCATCATGTGAAACTTTGTTAACATCTCACAGTCATAAAATAAATTCTAAAAGTTCATTACAGTGTCATGTAAAGTAAACAATATTATTATCCTGGACTGCAATTAAAGAAAAAAGATTTTATTCTTTTAAGAAACATGCTGCTGTGAACCCCTTAACTTCAATAAAGTTTTACATTTACAGCATGACTACTGCAATCATGCTTTTCGTGTTGCCTCTTCCCGACCTCATTCAAATTTGAAGGTGCTATTTTTGGTATGAAGAAATGCATTATGTCACCAGCAACTAAGGAACATTAGGAAAGAATCCTGCAATGTCAATTTCCCATGCAAAACAAAAGGAGAAGGTATAGCCCAACCCCCCCTGTTCACTTGCTGATTTCGACAACTTGCTGTGCATGCTTGGTATAACAAATTACTGACTGTCTCTAAGGCACAATCACTCTCTATTTCTCAGAAATCTCAGGGGCAACCATGTCAGTGATACTGATTTGATGGATACTGAGTGGAATTTTGATTATAATGGGACAGTGATCCTGATTCTGAGACAGAGGATATGAGTGGAATGTTCTATGGCAAGTGACAGCAGGTATATATACATACGGCTCTGGTCATTGTGTGGTGAATAACAAAACTGCAAATAATGAAATATCTACAAATCATGAAAATCAAACTTAATGAATAGGTGGTAAATCCAAAAATTATATGAATAAAACCTCTATATTGCATAGTGAAATATTTTGTATAATCATTGCCAAATATTCAGTGGGTATCATGTTACAAAGACTGCCCTAAATATGAAGTGTGTCATAATCATAAAATGAAAAAAAATATGTGAGCAAATTACGTAAACTAAGCATGCTGATAGTTGGTCACCAATGTAATGACATAATATATCATGTCAGCAGCCAGCACATCATTGGTGAGAACAGGAATTTGAAATGTCTGCACAACATTAGATACAGTATGTTTGTTTGAATTTTTTGAGTCTTTTTTTACTTTACCTTGATATTTCCTATTAAGTGATGCCAAAAATATTTGTTCAAATTTTTCAATAAACCCCCTTATGAGAGACCCCCTAAAAGTTGAGGCTTTGTAGTTTACATGTTAATGAAACGTTAGCCTATGATGACTATTACAAGGTTTCTTAAACTCTCATCTATCATTCTTGGATCTCATGTCAAGCATGTAACATAGTTTACTTTCTCATAAAAAAGACAGTTATAACACTTTTAACCAGTCTTTTCAGTACCTATGCTAAAAATTAGAAATGGTTATATATGCTGTACACTGAATCAATATTGCAAACATTCCATTCTCCTTGAACCCTATATCTACCTACCATTTCCTCATACATCTTCCCCTTCCAATCTGTTACTTACTCATCAATTCATGTCATTTCTAACAGTAAGTTTCTCCTTTTAAAATAATCTCAAATGTTTTTCCCAGTTAACCATTGCATGCTTCCTTTATTTCCCCATCTTTGTCACCACATAGCAAGTATACAACCAAGATAACATTAATCTTATTCTTACACAAACTGAATTATATGTTCTGGAGCTCACATATTTCATTAACAAAAGTGTCTTCAGCCAGAAATCCTAAGCTTCATTTTTCTTTGATGCATGCTCATCATTTCCCGCATGAACAAGGTACCATCAAGAACAGACAACGGAGCCTTACAGCCTTGCCCTGTTCATTCTTTTGGAAAGCAATATAGGAAGAGAAGATTTCCAGCCACCTGCTCCAGCCCTTCTTAGTTGCCTTCTATGACATGCAGGGAATATGTAGGCAGTAGTCTTTCTCCCCTATCTCTGCCACTAGCAGAGAGCAACTCTTGCACAGGGTTTTCAGAGACTCCTAACAATGTTCCTACCAATTACTTCTACCTAATATGTCTACCTTTTGTTCCTGCCTAATGTTCCAACCTACTACTTCTACCAAATGCTCCCACCTACTTTTTTCCTAAATGTTTCTAATGTTCCTACCTACTTCTCTTATCTATTGCTCTTACCATTTTGCCAAAAAGTATAATAGCACATGGTGCTCACCACAGGAAAATCTAGAGTTACAAAGAATGAGTCATGTGAGTTAAGTGTTCTTAAGTGTTATGCATGACAAGGAGAGACTGTATGTTTGTTGAGTGAATATCAGCAGTCCATGTGAGGGTGACAGAAAGAAAAGACAGCTACCTGGGTTAAACGAGTGCAACTTAACAACCAATGAAGTGCTGGCTCACGACACAGTCATCACTAACTCTTCCAATACACAGGTGGGTAGAAACAGTAATATACCTCCCTCGCCCAACTTTATCATATATACAAAAGAAAAACTGAACTTAGGGCAGTGTACAAAATCCACAAAATTTAGAAATTGTGATGGCTTTCCTTTCAGTGCAAACTGCAAAAGTTTCATCTCCATTTACAACTCTGTTTCATCTTGCTAAGATATGGCAATTAAAATGTAGTGAGTCTAGTGATGTGTCATTCACTGTAAGTTACTTCAAAACAGCTACACCAATAGTAATATCTAGTTATTACCTATCTTTTTTGTTGTCTTTCTTCTTCAGCATAACACCAGAGACTACAACTGCATCATTCACCCTATCGAAGAAATCTTCCAGACTGGAACCATTCAAAGTCTTGTGGACACTGAACATTGGCTCACTTATGTCTTCTGTTAATTTCTTAATAATCTTGAGGCGAACCTGTGCAAATATGAGCATTTGAAGAATTAAATCTTAAAGAGAACATCAATATGACTGCAAAGAACAGGAGCAGTATTTCTAGGAAAATTTTCGGTCATACAGTTAAAGAAGATGACTGAAGGTGGTGTGAGAAAGACATGAAACTTTAATTCTTAAATTGAGTCCAACTAATTAAATTGGATGACTGACACAAAAGTTTCCATCTATTACCATTCATGTGAGAAGGAAATAAACATGCAAGTCTTGTAAAAAAAATTCGGTCTTGAAAGTGATAGACATTTCAGTACTACAGAAAACAGCTAGTTTATCATCCACAGTGAATACTTATACAGTGATAGTTTAGTTTGTATTAATACAGGTTGAACCTTTTTAATCCGGCAACCTTAGGACCTAGTCACTGCCTGACCACAAACAATGCCAAAACAGAAATTGATCCCTAATGGAAACCTCCTATGTAAACATATGCCCAACCCCGTAGTCTTGCCAGTTCATTCCACATCCATGTTGATGTATCATCAAAGGCAGAACAAAGCTTAAAACCAGGAAATAATTATCTATTATTTCATTTTGTTTTGACGCTGTCTCCCGCATTTGCGAGGTAGCGCAAGGAAACAGAAGAAAGAAATGGCCCAACCCACCCCCATACACATGTATATACACACACGTCCACACACGCAAATATACATACCTATACATCTCAATGTACACATATATATACACACACAGACACATACATATATACCCATGCACACAATTCACACTGTCTGCCTTTATTCATTCCCATCGCCACCTCGCCACACATGGAATACCATCCCCCTCCCCCCTCATGTGTGCGAGGTAGCGCTAGGAAAAGACAACAAAGGCCCCATTCGCTTACACTCAGTCTCTAGCTGTCATGCAATAATGCCTGAAACCACAGCTCCCTTTCCACATCCAGGCCCCACACAACCTTCCATGGTTTACCCCAGACGCTTCACATGCCCTGATTCAATCCACTGACAGCACGTCAACCCCAGTATACCACATCGATCCAATTCACTCTATTCCTTGCCCGCCTTTCACCCTCCTGCATGTTCAGGTCCCGATCACTCAAAATCTTTTTCACTCCATCTTTCCACCTCCAATTTGATCTCCCACTTCTCCTCGTTCCCTCCACCTCCAACACATATATCCTCTTGGTCAATCTTTCCTCACTCATTCTCTCCATGTGACCAAACCATTTCAAAACACCCTCTTCTGCTCTCTCAACCACGCTCTTTTTATTTCCACACATCTCTCTTACCCTTACGTTACTTACTCGATCAAACCACCTCACACCACACATGGTCCTCAAACATCTCATTTCCAGCACATCCATCCTCCTGCGCACCACTCTATCCATAACCCACGCCTCGCAACCATACAACATTGTTGGAACCACTATTCCTTCAAACATACCCATTTTTGCTTTCCGAGATAATGTTCTCGACTTCCACACATTCTTCAATGCTCCCAGGATTTTCGCCCCCTCCCCCACCCTATGATTCACTTCCGCTTCCATGGTTCCATCCGCTGCCAGATCCACTCCCAGATATCTAAAACACTTTACTTCCTCCAGTTTTTCTCCATTCAAACTTACCTCCCAATTGACTTGACCCTCAACCATACTGTACCTAATAACCTTGCTCTTATTCACATTTACTCTTAACTTTCTTCTTTCACACACTTTACCAAACTCAGTCACCAGCTTCTGCAGTTTCTCACATGAATCAGCCACCAGCGCTGTATCATCAGCGAACAACAACTGACTCACTTCCCAAGCTCTCTCATCCACAACAGACTTCATACTTGCCCCTCTTTCCAAAACTCTTGCATTCACCTCCCTAACAACCCCATCCATAAACAAATTAAACAACCATGGAGACATCACACACCCCTGTCGTAAACCTACATTCACTGAGAACCAATCACTTTACTCTCTTCCTACACGTACACATGCCTTACATCCTCGATAAAAACTTTTCACTGCTTCTAACAACTTGCCTCCCACACCATATATTCTTAATACCTTCCACAGAGCATCTCTATCAACTCTATAATATGCCTTCTCCAGATCCATAAATGCTACATACAAATCCATTTGCTTTTCTAAGTATTTCTCACATACATTCTTCAAAGCAAACACCTGATCCACACATCCTCTACCACTTCTGAAACCACACTGCTCTTCCCCAATCTGATGCTCTGTACATGCCTTCACCCTCTCAATCGATACCCTCCCATATAATTTCCCAGGAATACTCAACAAACTTATACCCCTGTAATTTGAGCACTCACTCTTATCCCCTTTGCCTTTGTACAATGGCACTATGCACGCATTCCGCCAATCCTCAGGCACCTCACCATGAGTCATACATACATTAAATAACCTTACCAACCAGTCAACAATACAGTCACCCCCTTTTTTAACAAATTCCACTGCAATACCATCCAAACCTGCTGCCTTGCCGGCTTTCATCTTCCGCAAAGCTTTTACTACCTCTTCTCTGTTTACCAAATCATTTTCCCTAACCCTCTCACTTTGCACACCACCTCGACCAAGACACCCTATATCTGCCACTCTATCATCAAACACATTCAACAAACCTTCAAAATACTCACTCCATCTCCTTCTCACATCACCACTACTTGTTATCACCTCCCCATTTGCGCCCTTCACTGAAGTTCCCATTTGCTCCCTTGTCTTACGCACTTTATTTACCTCCTTCCAGAACATCTTTTTATTCTCTCTAAAATTTAATGATACTCTCTCACCCCAACTCTCATTTGCCCTCTTTTTCACCTCTTGCACCTTTCTCTTGACCTCCTGTCTCTTTCTTTTATACATCTCCCACTCAATTGCATTTTTTCCCTGCAAAAATCGTCCAAATGCCTCTCTCTTCTCTTTCACTAATAATCTTACTTCTTCATCCCACCACTCACTACCCTTTCTAATCAACCTACCTCCCACGCTTCTCATGCCACAAACATCTTTTGCGCAATCCATCACTGATTCTCTAAATACATCCCATTCCTCCCCAACTCCCATTACTTCCATTGTTCTCACCTTTTTCCATTCTATACTCAGTCTCTCCTGGTACTTCCTCACACAAGTCTCCTTCCCAAGCTCACTTACTCTCACCACCCTCTTCACCCCAACATTCACTCATTCATTCATTCAGGAAATAATACAACCATTAAATCTTTCAAACAAGTTTTTCATTGTTACATCAGAAGTATCCCCAGATGGAGGCTCTTCAGTATCTTGGGCAAGGGTTTTTTGTAGCATATAATGCTAATACAGGGCAGTTTCATTTGCATTATACACTTGTTTTGGGCTAAGTTTTCCATGGCCACTAACGGTGCAAATTCATCCACAAACTGTGTTGTAGCTCTGTGATGAGCAGTTAATATAATGAACGACCATAGGTTGGTAGTTGGTTTTGGTCGACTCTTGCTACTATTGTTGTCCTACTGTTATCGTCAAGGCAGCCAGCCAGCACTACATCAGTCCCAACTAGGCAGCTGGCTCGTACACTCTTTCTCACTCTGTAAGTATTGCTCTCGGTTTAATAGAGAATTGGAGTTATCGTCGATTCTTTTAATACGACCTTACACGACAAGTTTCTGTGTCAGCACTACGCTTTTCACCACACACACTATTGACTGAAATTCCATGTCTCCACTTAAACTTGCATAACCATCCTTGCAAATATTCAGTCATAGTCTACCTTTAGTTCTCTACAAAAAACTTTGACCTGCTTGATAAATATCTCCCAGAAATGCTTACATCTTCATTACATCGGAGCTTAAACCATTGTACAAGGGCACTGTCTAATCCTGTACTTCTGGCACCTTTCAAAGTTTTCTGAAACTTTAAACTTTTCTGGATTTCATTTTCAGCAAAAAACTGAATATAAGAAATTAACATTTGCTCAGCTGCAGTATAAACAGATTTTGGCATCTTAGCACTGCTAACAGCGCCACCCAGGTGGGAGATCCACAAAACATGCCAGACCACTGGAGTTGCCAGACTAGAGACCATCGGATCTGAGAGGTACAACCTTAAGTGTGAATGTGAACTGATCCACTAGTTAACCACTTGTTTTTGCATACCACACAAAATCTATAAATCACCTTGGGCCAAGTTATAAAAGATACCAAATGAACAAAAAAAAGCCATGATGTGAGTTTCTGGACTCTGCTTACACAAGGTTACACCATGAGTGTTAATTCACCTCTAACAAGGCTGTATCATCATCAGTTGACAAAACAGAAAGAACTTCTCACTTCAAAGGGGCCCATCAAGTTCCTACTACTTAAAGGTAATGCAGCACTGGGCTGCTGGGGACCCCAGAGAAGGGGTCCTGGGGTAATTATGAATGAATCAATTAATGGATATAATGAAATAGGCCTTGACGTATCTTAAGTGACAGCTTGCTCAAGTCTATGGGAGGGTATGCTTCATGGATAGTGAGTTATTGGATGCAACAAAGCAACTGACCCCTGTCCCAAATCCCTGATCAGCACAACTCGTATAATGCTGTAATTACTCCAGAGCACCTGATGACTATGGTAACATATCAGGTCATTTTCTGAAGAGATGTGCGGATTGCCCTGACTGATTCATCAGCACTTAAACTTTATATATCATTACAAAAGGCATGTGTACGTGTAGGAAGAGAGGAAAGTGATTGGTTCTCAGTGAATGTAGGTTTGCGGCAGGGGTGTGTGATGTCTCCATGGTTGTTTAATTTGTTTATGGATGGGGTTGTTAGGGAGGTAAATGCAAGAGTCCTGGAAAGAGGGGCAAGTATGAAGTCTGTTGGGGATGAGAGAGCTTGGGAAGTGAGTCAGTTGTTGTTCGCTGATGATACAGCGCTGGTGGCTGATTCATGTGAGAAACTGCAGAAGCTGGTGACTGAGTTTGGTAAAGTGTGTGGAAGAAGAAAGTTAAGAGTAAATGTGAATAAGAGCAAGGTTATTAGGTACAGTAGGGTTGAGGGTCAAGTCAATTGGGAGGTGAGTTTGAATGGAGAAAAACTGGAGGAAGTGAAGTGTTTTAGATATCTGGGAGTGGATCTGTCAGCGGATGGAACCATGGAAGCGGAAGTGGATCATAGGATGGGGGAGGGGGCGAAAATTTTGGGAGCCTTGAAAAATGTGTGGAAGTCGAGAACATTATCTCGGAAAGCAAAAATGGGTATGTTTGAAGGAATAGTGGTTCCAACAATGTTGTATGGTTGCGAGGCGTGGGCTATGGATAGAGTTGTGCGCAGGAGGATGGATGTGCTGGAAATGAGATGTTTGAGGACAATGTGTGGTGTGAGGTGGTTTGATCGAGTAAGTAACGTAAGGGTAAGAGAGATGTGTGGAAATAAAAAGAGCGTGGTTGAGAGAGCAGAAGAGGGTGTTTTGAAATGGTTTGGGCACACGGAGAGAATGAGTGAGGAAAGATTGACCAAGAGGATATATGTGTCGGAGGTGGAGGGAACGAGGAGAAGAGGGAGACCAAATTGGAGGTGGAAAGATGGAGTGAAAAAGATTTTGTGTGATCGGGGCCTGAACATGCAGGAGGGTGAAAGGAGGGCAAGGAATAGAGTGAATTGGAGCGATGTGGTATACAGGGGTTGACGTGCTGTCAGTGGATTGAATCAAGGCATGTGAAGCGTCTGGGGTAAACCATGGAAAGCTGTGTAGGTATGTATATTTGCGTGTGTGGACGTGTGTATGTACGTGTGTATGGGGGTTGGGCCATTTCTTTCGTCTGTTTCCTCGCGCTACCTCGCAAACGCGGGAGACAGCGACAAAGTATAAAAAAAAAAAAAAAAAAAAAAAAAAAAAAGTAAATAAATACTTATTGCAGGATGTATAAAATGGGAAGAGGTTCTATTGAACACACACATAAATGAAACATTTGGATAATTCTAGGGTAAGGTAACTCAAGTTCATCAAAGTTCTTGAAAAATATGTCATAATGAGATTCAATTATTTCCCCACTTCATGGCTTTTTCTAATCTAAATGTACTGCAACACTACACAAGATACATAACAAAACAAGGCATTTAATATACAGTATTAGGAAATATTGACTAAAATGGCATTATATACAAGTGAAGTTAATAACTTACCCTAGTTGAGGGATTCATAACTTCAGTTGAGGTAACGTAAGGTGAAGTTTGAATCAAAAATCAAAATCAGAATATTAATTTCAAAGCAGGGTAAGAAGGACTTGTTTTTGTTGAAGGATGGTAAAAAATACTGTACAGCCTTTATATTATCAGGACAAACAATTGCTCTTGCCATCTGGGCTTCAGTATACTTGCACTTTTTATCTAATGGACTTGGTATTTATACAATAAAGAACTTATGATAAAGTAATGAAATTAATGCATCATTACAAGTGAATATCAACAGTAACATGGAAAAGAAAGGCCTACCTCAGGAGTGATTTCCTTGTCCCGGGTTATTTCTATAAGACTGTCATCAGCAAGGTAGAGAACCAGTTCATTAACCAGTTCAGAGCACTGTGTCTTCAGCAAGTGCTTCCTTAATTGGAGCTGCTTCTCTTCCTCAAACATCTGCAAGTTGATGTGAATTTCAAAACTTTCAATATTCCAGCATTCTGATGTAACAGATAAGTTAAATAACAAATAACCTGGATGTCTCCTAAACTCAGACACAAGCTTCTGCAGTTTCTCATGCAAGCCTGCCACCATATTTGTGTCATCTACATACAAAAACTGATTCATCTCCCAGTGCACACAGACCTACTCCTCTTTCCAAGATCCATGCACTTACCTCCCTTACTATCTCTTCCATAAACAGGTTAAACATCCATGGTGACATCACACACACTTGATGCAGACCCACCTTCACATGGAATCACTCAAACATATGATTTTCTTTCCCGATTTGAACTCCTTATCACCTCTAGTAGCATTTCTCCAATAAAATACACTCATAACATCTCCCACAGACCATCTCTATCAACCCTACCATATGCTTTTTCTGGATCCATAAATGCCTCATATACATTCCTCTCTTTCTCAAGTATTTCTCACACACATTCTTAAAAGCAAACAACTGGTTGAAACATCTTTTTCCACCCCTGAAGCCACATTATTCTTCCCATCTGATTTG
Source organism: Panulirus ornatus (assembly GCF_036320965.1). Taxonomy (NCBI): domain Eukaryota; kingdom Metazoa; phylum Arthropoda; class Malacostraca; order Decapoda; family Palinuridae; genus Panulirus; species Panulirus ornatus. Next base: position 23,647,069 of record NC_092246.1, on the reverse strand, counting down.
TTGTGTATGCTAACACTTTCTCATAAATCATACCAGGTATACTGAAATTTGATAATTCACTTTTGCTCCCATTGCCTTTATGTCATGGCATCATAAAGGCATCACACAAGTCCTCAGGCATCTTAACTTGAGCAATCTACAATGAAAATCCTGACTAGCTAACCAAAACTGTCAACGGACTGAACCAGGGCATATGAAATGTCTGGGGTAAACCATGGAAAGTCTGTGGGGCCTGGATGTGGACAGGGGGCTGTGATTTTGGTGCATTACACATGACAGCTAGAGACAGTGTGAATGAATGTGGCCTTTTTTTGTCTGTTTTTCAAGTGCTACTTCGCTGAATTTTCCCTCCAAAGTTTTGTCATCTGTTCTTAATGTTTCGAAAGATGGATATGTTTTATGGTATAACAGTCCTGTCTGTGTTGTACGGATGCTAGCTGTAGCCCTTAGATGATAATGTAAAGAAGAGTAATGATGTGTCGAAAATAAAATGTTTGAGGACAACATGTGCCATGAGAAATGGCTGATTCAATATGAAATAATAGGGTAAGACAGAGTAAGTAAAGTCACAGACCAGTGAGGTATATTACCAGCACAATCTGCATGGGTATCAGAAGGGTTTGTGACTGCTGCATAGTGAACCAGCACTTAAGTGATAATCAAGCTGCATTCCTTTGATCCAGGTAGCTATCTTTTCTTTCTGCCTCATCCACATGTGGAATGTAGGCATTTTGTCCACAAACATATAATCTCTCATTATCACACATATGTGCTAGACATGCCTTCTGGCAGAATGGTAGGAGCAAAACATAGAAGTAATAGGTAGGAACATTAAGATGAGAACATTAGGTAGACCTGACACTTCTCAAAAGACAGGTCTTTTACATCCTACAAAGTTTGGAAATAATTTCCCTTGCCTTTTCTTTTTCCATTGCACAATGCTCTCTATTTTCAATTAAGGCCAGCCTTGATGCGGACTTTTGTCCATGGATAGAGGGTTGAAAAAAAAGTACTTGGTAGGAATATTAGGTAAGAGACTCTGAAAACACTGTGCTAAAGTTGCCATCTGCCAGTGGCCTGTTATGGGTGAGGCACTAAAAGGCTACAAAGTGGCACTGAAGTTCACCTAACAGTTATGGAGACTCTTTTACCGTGACCACACCCTTGAGAGTTCCTGGAGGGAAAAGGGGTCAGAGATATAGACAGATAGTAAAAGAGAGGTGCTTTAGTAAGAGGAGGATGTATGGAAGAGCTGAAAAGGGTGTGCTTAAATGTCTGGACATACAAAGAGGATAACAAAGAGGTGGAAGGATGGAGTGAAAGATGCTTTGCGGGTTCTAGATCTGAACACAGAGAAGGATATAAGACATGTAAATGAAAGAGTGAACTGAAGCAACGTGGTAAACAGGAGATAACATACTGTCAATGAGCCAAACTAAGGCATAAAGCAGTTCAAGGAAACCATGGAAAAGTCTCTGGGGCTTGGTTATGGATAAGAGGCTGTAATTTCAATGCATCATATATAACAACTAAAGAGAGGCTAAGAGCAAATCAGGCCATTTCTTAGTATGTTTCTGGCACCACTTCACTAATGCTGGAAATGATGAACATGTTTGATAAGGAAAAAATATGTATCTGTAGTTCATAGTGACACTCGGAATCTGACCTATTGTCCCTCTAATAAAATATAACCAGCTTCATGAGTGCTGTGAGGGTCCCATAGAGAGAGAATGGACTCCTAAAGGAGGAAGTTAGTGTGTTCGGTATGAGTTAACACATTGGATAAGGAACTATCAAAGGGGTTCCTGAAGTTAAAAGATCTTAAATACAAGCAATATGGAGAATAAAAAGCTAAATCTTTCAGATCTATGCCACCATTAACTTCTAAGATCCAGACTATTTTGAATGATTCTACAATCATTCATTTCTCACTAACCTTAATACTCTTTTCTGACAATTTGATAGTGGTAAGCAAGGCAGATACTTTCTCCTGCAGTTGCTGATGAGTTTTCCTTCGTGCATCTCCTCCAACTGCTACAGTTGCTAAGAAGACTGATTTAGCAACATCTTGGAACTGCTTAGTTAGAGGATGATGCATGTGTTTTGTTAAGTCCTCCACTAATTCTTCAGGACAATCTATCAATTCTGAAAAGTTTGTGAGCTCTGTTTGCATGTCTTCTACTGTAAGGAACTCAATGAAAGAGACATTGCTACCACCACCACCAAGTGTGTGTTGCACATTGGAGTCATCCTCAGAATCAGAGTCCTGATAAGGTCCCTTCCTGCCACGATACTTATTCTTGACTGCCTTTGTCTTGGTTTCACGACCCTGGGTGCCCCCTCCTGCCTTCCCACTGGCTGCCTTCTTTCTTCTTTCTTCTTTCTTATTTTTACCAAAATCTGCATCCACATGCTTCACTTTTCCACTTTCAACCTGAGGATAAAATGATACTTGTTTAAATCCAAAAACATTTGGTGAAGCATAAAACTAAAGTTTAAGTATATATAATGATCAAAAATAGCACAAAGATATATTCAGTTCAAAAGCAACAAAAGAACATGCAAAACAGTGATATAACTTTCTTTTAACATTGTTTCGAGAGTATACACCACTCTGTCTTCTCTCAATATATGGTCTCTCTTCTTTAAACCCTTTCCATTCTTATGCTGATGATTCCACCTTATACACTTCAACTCACTTCCTTCCCACTCCCTCTACTCCTCATTCTCTTTCTCGTTCTGATTATAATTCCCCTCTAAATTCGGACCTGTGAAGCCTCTCAGAGTGGGGAAGCAGTAACACTGCTAAACCTAATGGTGTTAAAATGCAATTTCTCATTACCTCTCTGTCTAAGAATCATTTGTTCCCTCTATTCACTTTCAGAATGATGCAATTCAACTGTGTAACAATATACAGAAGTTGGGCATAACCATTTCCTCCAGTCTATCATAGAAACCACACATAATCTGCACTACAATGTCTGCTTCCCAACAGCTGTGAGGAACATATAAGCTGTAATTATTTTTCTTGAGAGCAGCTATTTCATATCTACATGAGACTTCTTTGCCTAAGTATGGAGCACTGCTCATACATCTGGGGTGGCTCATCCTTTGCCTCTCTATCAATTGAAAAGGAACCAAAAGCCTTTCATCTCATTAATTCTTCTGGCATCATCCCTCTTCAGCATTCCCTTTTTGTACACAGCAACATTCCTGCTCTCTCTCTATTCTATATGCAATATTTTGGCCACTGTTCTCATGAGCTGTCTGCGTGAGTCTCTGTCCCAAAGTTTGTATGCACAGTACACGTCTGGCTGCTGCTTTCCACAGTTTCTAGGATCAGTTGTTACGATACCTCCTTCTTCCTTTTAACCGCTAAGCTGTGGAATTCTTTTGTCTTTCCCTCTTCATATAAGCTTTTTTCTTTTAAGAGTCATATCTACAACTGCTGTGAAGTCAAGATTAATTTCTATATTCCCTTTCTTGTATTTTTTGCTCATCCATGATGGCCATGTTTTGCTTGTTCCATATCAGTCATTTCAAAAAATCCAAGATACAGTAAATAAAGTATGATTTTATATATATTTCAACTACAAAGCAACATCTAATTCAACTTATGAATTTTTTTTAGAAACTATTACTGAGGGCTGAACCTTTCCTGATTCTTTCATACCTGCCTTCCATTTCCCACTGTAGCAAAGTAGTTTCAAGAACAGATGAAGAAAGGCCACATTTGCTCTCATCCATTTTCTAGCTGTCATGTGTAATGCATTAAAACCACATCCCCAATCCACAACCAGGCCCCACAGACTTTTTTATAGTTTCCCCCCACTGTATGTTCAGGCCTTGGTCACTCAAAATCTTTTTCATTCCATCCTTCCATCTTCAATTTCCTTTCCCCAATCTCTTTGTCTCCTCCACTTCTGACACATATCTCATCTTTGCCAACCTCTCCTTACTCATTCTCTCCATATGTCCAAACTATTTCATCACACCCTCTTCTAAGCCACATTCTTCCTATTACCACACCTCTCTCTTATCCTTTCATTAACAACTTTATCAAATCACTTCATATCTCATACTGATCTCAAACATTTCATTTCAAACATATCCACCCTTCTCCGCACACCCTTATCTAAAACCCATGCCTTAACTCCATACGACATCGGTGGAACTACTGCACTTTCAAATATACCCATTTTTACCCTTTGAGATAATGATTTCTCTTTCCACACATTCCTCAATGGTCCCAGAACCTTTGCCACTCACTTATCCTATGACTCACTTCCACTTCCATGGTTCCATTTGTTACCATGTCCACTCCCAGGTAACTAAAATACTTCACTTCCTCCAAAGTTTCTCCATTCAGTCAAACACCAACTAACTTGTATATATACATGTTTTTTATATAATTTTTCATTAAACTTGATCATTGTTTCCTGTGTTTACAAGGTAGCACCAGAAAACAGACAAAGAAAGACCCATCCACTCTCATACACACACAGAGACATATACACACATACACATACATATAAACATATAAATCATATACATATAATACATATAAATCTTCACCCTTGCCTCCACAAGATAGTGAGTGATCAGACATCCTACCAGCTGCCCCTCTCAACACATTTACATCCAAAAATCTCGCTTTTACAAGACAATCAATCAATACATAATCAAATAATGCCCTTTGACCATCTCTCCTACGCACATACGTATACACAACATATGTATATCTCTCTTTTTAAAAACGGTATTCCCAATCACCAGTCTTTTTTCACCACAACTCCACAAGCTCTTTACCATTCCCATTCATAACATTGAATACACCATGCACATCAATTATACCCTCAACTGCACTTAAATCAACCATCACTAACACTCAGACTTGTGCACTATAACTACTGACACACTCACTCAACTGTTCCCAAAACACTTGCCTCTCATGATCTTTCTTCTCATAGCCAGGTGCATAAGCACCAATAATCAACCATCTCTAGCCGTCCACTTTCAATTTTACTCACATCAATCTAGAATTTACTTTCTTACACTATCACACACTCCCATAACTCTTGCTTCAGTAATGCTACTCCCTCCTTAGCTCTTGTCCTCTCACCAACCCCTGACTATACTTCTAAGACATTTCTAAACCACCCTTCCCCTTTAACCTTGACCTTTGTTCCACTCAGAGCCAGAATATCCAGGTTTCTTTCCTTAAACATACTACCTATCTCTCCTCTCTTCTCAACTTGGTTACATCCACACATATTCAGACACCCTAGTCTGAGCCTTTGAGGAGGATGAGCATTCCCCACTTGACTCCTTCCATTTCCTCTTTCAGAAATTTAGATACAAGAAGGGAAATTTCCAGCCCCCTGCTTCCGCCCCCTTTAGTCGCCTTCTACAACATGCGGACAATACAGGTGTAGAATTCTTTCTCACCTACATGTATATATATACATGTTTTTTTATTATTATTATCATCATACTTAATCGCTGTCTCCCGCATCAGCAAGGTAGCACAAGGACACAGATGAGGCATGGCCCTACCTACCCGCATACACATGTATATACATCAACGCCCATACATGAACATATACATACATATACATTTCAATGTATACATACATATACATCTATACACATGTACATATTCATACTTGCTGCCTTCATCCATTCCCATCACCACTCCGCCACATATGAAATAGCATCTCCAACACCCCCCTCCAGGGAGATAGCGCCAGAAAAAGACAAAAAAGGCCACGTTCATTGACACTCAGTCTCTAGCTATCATGTGTAAAGCACCGAAACTACAGCTCCCTTTCCACATGCAGGCCCCACAGACCTTTCCATGATTTACCCCAGATGCTTCACATGCCCTGGTTCAATCCACTAACAGCATGTCGATCCCGGTATACCACATCGTTCCAATTCACTCTATTCCTTGCACGCCTTTCACCCTCCTCTATGTTCACTCCATCCTTCCATCTCCAATTTGGTCTCCCACTTCTCCTTCTTCCCTCCACCTCTGACACATATATCATCTTTGTTAGTCTTTCCTCACTCATTCTCTCCAAGTGTCCAAACTACTTCAACACAACCTCTTCTGCTCTCTCAACCACACTCTTTTTATTACTACACATCTCTCTTACCCTTTCATTACTTACTCGATCAAACCACCTCACACAACATATTGTCCTCAAACATTTCATTTCCAATACATCCACCTTCCTCCGCACAACCCTATCTATAGCCCATGCCTTGCTACCATATAACATGGCTGGAACCACTATTCCTTCAAACATACACATCTATGCTCTCCGAGATAATGTTCTCCCCTTCCACATATTCTTCAACACTCCCATAAAGGTATTACTGGACTCTGTTTGCATGTGGTTATGCCAAGAGTAAAAATTCACCTTTGCAGAAATAATATTGTCAATCGGTGGAAAAAATTGAGTACATCCTTGTCAATGAAATTCTCACAACAAAGAAATCCATCCTTTTCCTCCAACTAACTCAAGCACACCCATGAAACTGCAGGAACCCTGTAAAAGGGGTCATAGGGTTACACAACAAACTAAACACACTGTACTTTGATACAGAACTGTCTCTCCAGCCTTAGCAAAGTAGCATCAGGAACAGACAAACAAGAACCTCATCTGCAAACATTCACTCCTTAGCTGTCAAGCACATGGTGCACTGAACACGCCCTTTCACTCACAGCCAAGCTCCACAGACTGTTCCATGGTGTACATCACTTCATATTTCCTGATTCAAGCCAATTATAACAATGTTACCCTTATAAAACACATTAATTGAGTTCATTCATTATTATGCATACCTCTTATTCTCCTGAATGTTCAGACCCTAATACCCTTAAGCTTCTTTCACTCCATCTTTCTATCTCGTTATATCCTCCTCCCCTCCTGCACCGACTTTTTATGAAATTAGGAACAGAAGCTGTGTAAGAGTTTTTTATTTAAGCTCAGTTGTGTGTTTTCAATGCTACCTAGTTTTAACTTTCCTCTATTGTAAAGGCAACAGAAGCAACATATATTATATGACCATGTTCAATATTAAGTACCACATGAGGCTGGGACCAAAATCATTATTCTTGATAATGAGCAAAATTTCTGGGAAAGGTTAGCATTTTACAAAGGACCACAAATACAATTGATGTACTTGTGCCAAGCATAACTAATGGCATTTCTCTATCATTTTCTTAATTGTTACATAAAAACATACATATTTGTGGCACTGCTCTTCCCCAATCTGATTGGGGAAGAGCAGTGTGGTTTCAGAAGTGGTAGAGGATGTGTGGATCAGGTGTTTGCTTTGAAGAATATATGTGAGAAATACTTAGAAAAGCAAATGGATTTGTATGTAGCATTTATGGATCTGGAGAAGGCATATGATAGAGTTGATAGAGATGCTCTGTGGAAGGTACTAAGAACATATGGTGTGGGAGGCAAGTTGTTAGAAGCAGTGAAAAGTTTTTATCAAGGATGTAAGGCATGTGTACGTGTAGGAAGAGAGGAAAGTGATTAGTTCTCAGTGAATGTAGGTTTGCGGCAGGGGTGTGTGATGTCTCCATGGTTGTTTGTTTATGGATGGGGTTGTTAGGGAGGTGAATGCAAGAGTTTTGGAAAGAGGGGAAAGTATGCAGTCTGTTGGGAATGAGAGAGCTTGGGAAGTGAGTCAGTTGTTGTTCGCTGATGATACAGCGCTGGTGGCTGATTCATGTGAGAAACTGCAGAAGCTTGTGACTGAGTTTGGTAAAGTGTGTGAAAGAAGAAAGTTAAGAGTAAATGTGAATAAGAGCAAGGTTATTAGGTACAGTAGAGTTGAGGGTCAAGTCAATTGGGAGGTAAGTTTGAATGGAGAAAAACTGGAGGAAGTAAAGTGTTTTAGATATCTGGGAGTGGATCTGGCAGCGGATGGAACCATGGAAGCAGAAGTAAATCATAGGGTGGGGGAGGGGGCGAAAATCCTAGGAGCCTTGAAGAAAGTTTGGAAGTCGAGAACATTATCTCCGAAAGCAATAATGGCTATGTTTGAAGGAATAGTGGTTCCAACAATGTTGTATGGTTGCGAGGCATGGGCTATGGATAGAGTTGTGCGCAGGAGGGTGGATGTGCTGGAAATGAGATGTTTGAGGACAATATGTGGTGTGAGATGGTTTGATCGAGTAAGTAATGTAAGGGTAAGAGAGATGTGTGGAAATAAAAAGAGCGTGGTTGAGAGAGCAGAAGAGGGTGTTTTGAAATGGTTTGGGCACATGGAGAGAATGAGTGAGGAAAGATTGACAAAGAGGATATATGTGTCGGAGGTGGAGGGAACGAAGAGTGGGAGACCAAATTGGAGGTGGAAAGATGGAGTGAAAAAGATTTTGAGTGATCGGGGCCTGAACGTGAAGGAGGGTGCAAGGCAGGCAAGGAATAGAGTGAATTGGATTGATATGGTATACCGGGGTCGACGTGCTGTCAATGGATTGAATCAGGGCATGTGAAGCGTCTGGGGTAAACAATGGAAAGTTCTGTGGGGCCTGGATGTGGAAAGGGAGCTGTGGTTTTCGGGCATTATTGCATGACAGTTGGAGTGTGAGCAAATGGGGCCTTTGTTGTCTTTTCCTGGTGCTGCCTCGCACACATGAGGGGGGAGGGGGATGTTATTCCGTGTGTGGCAGGGTGGCGATGGGGGTGAGTAGGGGCAGACAGTGTGAATTGTGTGCATGTGTGTATATGTGTGTGTCTGTGTGTGTATATATGAGTGTATGTTGGGATGTGTGGGTGTGTATGTTTGTTTGTGTGGACGTGTGTGTGTGTGCATGTGCGTGGGGGTGGGTTGGGCCATTTCTTTCGTCTGTTTCCTTGCGCTACCTCGCAGGCTCAGGAAACAGCGACAAAGCAAAATAATACTAATAATAAAATTTGTGGCACCATTATCATGAACCATCCTGAATTACATTATAATGAAAAACAAAGTAGTGAGGATACTGCATATCACACATCTAATGTCTAGATTAGAATGCATAGTCCAAAATGTTCCTAGCTATATTGGAAATTGACTTTCTCGACACCTTTACAAATGTTAAGGGCCTATCAGTACCATTCACAACATATTTTGAAGAATACTAAGTTATAATCATGCTCATTTATATTGTTTCACTGACCTGCTGTCTAAAAGCCCCCTTTTCTACAGCTTCTTTGGCTTTCTTTGGCATCATCTGTTGCAGATGGTTGGACAGTTTTGTTAAAAGCTGGTCACTAATGACAATTGTGTCACAAAACACTCTTGCTGTGGCTGTGGATTTCTTATCCTGGCGACGTTTTAAGGCAATATCCAATAACTGGGTGCCTACTTCTGGGCTGAACACAGTTGGCAACAGCGGCTGTAAAATACAAAACAGTAAAAAGAAAAAAAAAACATACAAATGTCTATGCCTTGTATTTGAATTCAATGCAAGATTTGAAATTCCTAAACTCTTAGAACATTAACTCTATACTAACATTTACAACAGTTAATAAAGAGTTAGGAGAAAAGATAAAAGACTGCAAAGTGGTCTTACCAGCTGTGTGGAAAAAGACTTTAACAGTTCTCCATGACTCACTCAGTGTTCTAATGTTTACAATCCATCTATCTATCCATATCTCTGATGCCTTTCCCAACTGGAACTCCCTCTAGAGGGTGGCCAAAGTAATACAGTCTCTATAACTTAGCAATTAGTCAGCATCTGTAATTCCAGCGATAGGTAGTGTAGTCAAGAAAATGCTTTGGATGAAGCAAATAAGACCACAAAAAAAAAAAAAAATATATGGAATTCAAACCACTGAAAAAAATTAACTGTAGAGACTTCCATTGTGCAAGTTCAGTGCTCTTTACAGAAATTTTCATTCTATCTAAACCCACTTGATGGTAACAAATCCATTCAGGTCTCTCTGCCTAGCATTATTCTGAAGAAAATCATCCATCATCATACAAACTTTAAAACAGAGGCCTCATTTCTATATGCATAACAAGCACCTGGGTATATAGCACAAAGCCATGTGATTGATATCATATATCATATGTTGTCCTGGAGCTACCTCACGATGCTATTTCCTGTGGGGTGGGGTAGCACCAGTGATGGATGAAGGCAAGAAAGTATGAACAGGTACATGTGTATAAATGTATATGTCTGTGTATGTGTATGTATATGTATGTACATGTGTATATGCTGATATGTATATGTGTGTATATGTGCATGTATGAGCATTTATATATGTTATCTATTCATTTTTATACTTCACCGGTTTCCATGATGTACTCACGTATATGTCTACCCAACCTCCAGACAAGAGGGCATCATCAATGGCTGCCTCAATTTGATCAATGAGGGTTGAACCTACACACACACCATCCACAAAGGTCAGTTCCTCATCTTTAAAGCGGTGACGGATATGCCCCTCAGGATCACCAATGTCTAGACGACGTAATGCTTCAAACTCTGAAAATGGGTAACAGTTTACTATTTAATTTACAATGCAAAAAATTATCAAAATAATGGTACAGTAGAGATACTGGCCTCCAAAACAAGACTTAATATAAAATGAAATGTTTCTTGTATTTTTTCATAAAACATGTAGACAATTATCTAAACTAGAAAAGCACTTACAAACTTTTAACAACCAAGTAAAGCACATCATATCAAGTGAATATATACAACTTACCAAGATATCCATTTTGCTTCAGGAAGTTGTCAACCCATTCGTTCTGTGTCCGTGAATATATGTTGGGTATGTATGTAGCTCTATGAACTTGCCGACCCCCAATTAGAACACCAGGTACACGGTCCATTGCAATCAATTTTTCAGTTACACCTGTAATTCATACCTTAAAAGGAATCATCCAAAAACAATTAAAAAATTGAAAAAAGAATGCTATGATCAGGATGCCATCGCTCAGTTTTATGTCTGATGAGCAATAACATTTGTGTACTTCAGGATATAAATGAGAAGGGGATTTTCAATCTATCTACCATCTTTTGGGGTAGATCAAATATATGCTGCCTCTTAGCTCATTTACATACATCTTCAAATTATGTCCAGTGTTCTAAGTGAAAAAAAGCTTCCACACTAATAAGAAAATCAACTCATATTTATGCCTTTGATTATGAAAAAACAATTCTTCTTGGCCCTTGGAAGAGAGTTCTTAAAAAATACTTCATGAAGTCTACAAACTCATTTTACAAGAAGAAATGCCTCGCTTTTAAATTTATTGGCATCTCAAGAAAACAACATAGCCAACAATGTGTGAATTTTCTGATAACATGCAAAATTAGCTCTGGAACAAAATAAAGGTATTTTCTCTTTCCTCAATAGCATATGATGAAAGCACATATGTTTGTGTTCTTGTACAATTACCTGTGTTCAATTCTTTGTGAGTTTGTGGAGTTAGCATCAATAAAAGGCAAAACCAAAACATAGGGGCTGACTAGAAAACAGCTTTGAGCACTGCAACAATTCATGCCTATTCCATGGTGGAATGAAAGTCAGGATATGAAGCAAAAATCAAGAGCAATGTGTACAGTATTTTTCCAAGCCATGCAAGATCTGTTTTTCTACGGCAATCTGCAGCAGAGAGCTTTCTGAGCCAAAACTCAGGACATGTACAGTGTGATTAATGATGTGGTGATAATCTATGCTTAATTGCAATAGCTTAGTTGCAAGGATGTCTTTGAGTAATTCTTTTTTAACTGTAACAAAAGATGATACTTCAGATATCCTTCGCCTTATACTGGAGATGCTTGCTTGAAAAACACAGTTTAAGAGAATAACTGATGGGTGAAAACAATTTTCCATTTGGATTCAATAGGATAAAGGGGATTTAAGTTCCCTGGAGGGATTTCTCTTCATAACTTTCACACAAAAAATGTGAATGCAATGTCAAGAAACAAACAGTATATCTATTTATTTATCTACATCTCTGATGCCCATTCCCTCTGGAAACTCCCATCATGGGGTTGCCAGAATAATGCAGGTATATTACTAATCTAAGAATTTAAATAAATGAATAAATAACACAATAAAGTTTTTAGGTACACAACAATACAAATTACGCAAACCTAAAATCATTCAGGATCTTATATGCTAATGCTGTCAAACGTATGGAGGTCATCATGGGCTCAGCATACAAAGGGCCAGGAATGCCTGAATCTTCATTTAAAGATGGACAGTTGAAGAATTGTTCTCCATAACTTTACCTCAGGTACAAGAGATCTGTGCAGCACTAAAGGATGTCACTTCTTAAGCATACTGTCTCAATTTATCTACACTCCTACAAGTCATTTTCAATGACTTAGTAAGCAAACCAATGACTGGTGAAATCAACTCCACATTCACTAGCAACTATGAGCCTCAAAACAATTAACCTTATCTCAGAATTAATGCTCTTCCCGCTTTACTTCTTGTCAGGGGAACAAGGCTGATTTGAATGCTTTCCTCTCATGGCAGCACAATATTTGAGGTTACAATGCTCATAATATACATAAAATAACATATAATGCAAGTTGTTTCACTAATGTAGAGCCACATGCATTGGACTGCTTGGCTTGAGGAAGTCCCAACATTCACTAACAAATGACTGTTTGCCAGAGATATTGCCCTCTACTTCTGTAAGCATTTTTGGAAACTTTTCATTTTTTCTAGTCTAAATCATTTCTTTTGTCATGATATAGTAAGTAATGAAAGGGTAAGAGAAAGGTGTGGAAATAAAAAGAGAGTGATTAAGAGAGCTGAAATGGTTTGGACATATGAAGAAAATAAGTGAAGAAAGGTTGACAAAGGGGATATATGTGTCAGAAGTGGAGGGAACAAGGAGAAAGGGAAGACATAACTGGAGATGGAAGGCTGAAGTTAAAAAAGATTTTGAGTGATAAGGGGACTGAACATGCAGAAGCGTGAAAGGCATGCATGGGATAGAGTGGACGGAAATGATGAGGTATACAATCCCACCTAAACATTCTAGACACTTAGCACTGAACCTTTCCCACCTGAACCACTCCATAACATGCCATCCACCCCAAGCTGAAACATCTCTCTTTCTGAAAATTCAGGAACCTCTACTCACAGTTACCTTCACCCCAAGCAAGTGAAACACTGACAAGAAACAAAAGCACTCAACAACCACCCTCCCAACTCAGTCTGAAACACTGAAGCAGACATACATCCACATGAAATCACACCCCCTAGACAAACATGTGTCATGCTTTCCCATCTATGCTCTAGACATCACCCATTCCTGCATTACTATTAACACCAATTCAACAAATCCCAGGACCCTTCACGCCCACTATGCAACAACATTGAAGACACAGAACACTTATTACTCGGATTCCTTGGACTCTCTGCACATACATACACACATAATATCATCCTTTATAACTTATGGTCTTGCCCAGTGGACATGGCCAACTTCCTGAGTTCTGCAGCAGTTTCATAGATAGAATGGACTTCTCAGGAAGTAAGTATGGGTACTGTCTGCATTTCCATAGATTTTTTTTTCTTTTTTTTTTTTTTTTGCTGTCTCCCGCGTTTGCGAGGTAGCGCAAGGAAACAGACGAAAGAAATGGCCCAACCCACCCCCATACACATGTATATACATACGTCCACACACGCAAATATACATACCTACACAGCTTTCCATGGTTTACCCCAGACGCTTCACATGCCTTGATTCAATCCACTGACAGCACGTCAACCCCGGTATACCACATCGCTCCAATTCACTCTATTCCTTGCCCTCCTTTCACCCTCCTGCATGTTCAGGCCCCGATCACTCAAAATCTTTTTCACTCCATCTTTCCACCTCCAATTTGGTCTCCCTCCTCTCCTCGTTCCCTCCACCTCCGACACATATATCCTCTTGGTCAATCTTTCCTCACTCATTCTCTCCATGTGCCCAAACCATTTCAAAACACCCTCTTCTGCTCTCTCAACCACGCTCTTTTTATTTCCACACATCTCTCTTACCCTTACGTTACTTACTCGATCAAACCACCTCACACCACACATTGTCCTCAAACATCTCATTTCCAGCACATCCATCCTCCTGTGCACAACTCTATCCATAGCCCACGCCTCACAACCATACAACATTGTTGGAACCACTATTCCTTCAAACATACCCATTTTTGCTTTTTGAGATAATGTTCTCGACTTCCACACATTCTTCAAGGCTCCCAGAATTTTCGCCCCCTCCCCCACCCTATGATCCACTTCCGCTTCCATGGTTCCATCCGCTGCCAGATCCACTCCCAGATATCTAAAACACTTCACTTCCTCCAGTTTTTCTCCATTCAAACTCACCTCCCAATTGACTTGACCCTCAACCCTACTGTACCTAATAACCTTGCTCTTATTCACATTTACTCTTAACTTTCTTCTTCCACACACTTTACCAAACTCAGTCACCAGCTTCTGCAGTTTCTCACATGAATCAGCCACCAGCGCTGTATCATCAGCGAACAACAACTGACTCACTTCCCAAGCTCTCTCATCCCCAACAGACTTCATACTTGCCCCTCTTTCCAAAACTCTTGCATTCACCTCCCTAACAACCCCATCCATAAACAAATTAAACAACCATGGAGACATCACACACCCCTGCCGCAAACCTACATTCACTGAGAACCAATCACTTTCCTCTCTTCCTACACGTACACATGCCTTACATCCTCGATAAAAACTTTTCACTGCTTCTAACAACTTGCCTCCCACACCATATATTCTTAATACCTTCTTAATACCTTCCACAGGTGCAAAATTCAAATCATCATTTTCAACAAATGTTCTGCAAAAATATATCTTTTTTATACTTAAATCACCATTTTCCACCTCAGCATGGAAGCTTAAAGAAAAACAAAGAATGGCCTCATTTGCTAATATCCACTCTCTAGTAGTAATGTGTAATGCACAAAACCACAGCCCACCATTCACAGCCACACCCTAGAGATCATTTCATGGCTCCCCAATAACTTCACATATCCTCAAGATACAGTAGTTGGTACACAGCCAACAGCCAGGGAGGTATATTGCCAGCACTATCTACCTGGGTATCGGGAGGCTTAGTTATGGTTGCCTAGCGAGGCAGCACTTCAGTGGGTGCTGAGTTGCACTCCTCTGACCCAGGTAGCTGTCTTTGCTTTCTGCCCCAACCACATGTGAACTACTAGCTTTTCGTCTACAAACATACAATCTCTCCTGTCATGCATAACACTTGACAAAACTCACATAGCTCATTCTTTGTAACTCTTGATTTTCTTGTTGTGAGCACTATGTGCTAACCCTGCCTTTCGCTAAATGGTAGGAGCAATAGATAGAAGCAAAAGATAGGAACATTTAGGCAGGAGCATTAGGTAGAAACATTGGGTAGATGCAAGAGTTAGGAACATCAGGTATGAGCATTATGTTGAAGTAGTCAGTAGGAACAACATGTAGGAGGCTCTGCACACACTATGCTAGAGTTGCCCTTAGCCAGTGGCCTAAGAAGCTGCACTAGAGCTCATTAGTTATGGAGACTTCATCACTGTGACCACCCCCTTGAAGGAGTTCCAAGAGGGTACAGGCATCAGAGATACAGATAGAGAGATAGAATAAAATAACTCATGATGTACATACTGAAAAACAGCCTCTGTTGGAATCCATGTTGAGCGATGATGGCAGATACGGATGTGGGTCGAGTGATGGCACACAAAACACCTCTCACATGGGCTTTGTGTCGTGCCACAAACGCATCAGTAAATATCACAGTATGATCATGGATATCCTTTTCACCTTGGATGATTGTTCCTAGTCGTTTAGCAACAACCTGATAAAAACATGATATCGAAATTTGTCTTAAATTACTTGTAAAGTATCAAACTTTATAACCTTACCCAACTGCTTCATAAGTTACAACAAATACAAAAACTTGTTATAATGGAGGTTTTCAATAATGTATATCTGCATCAGAATAGGAGGGGTGGTCTGTCTATATCTCTGGAGTCTGTAACCTATAAGACTTCCTCAAGAGGGTGGCCACAGCAAAAGAACCTCCATAACTGTTGAACTCCAGTGCTGCATTTTAGCCTTTAGTGCCCAGCTTTGACAGGCCACTAGCAGAGGGCAACTCTAGCCCAATGTTTTCAGAGGTTCCTCCACCAAATACTTCTACCTATTGTATCTACTTAATATTCCAGCCTACTAATTCCACTTAATCCTGCCAGTTAATGCCCCTACCCACTACTTCTACCAAACATTTCTACCTAAAGCTCCTATCTGATGTTCTTTCCTTCTCATTCTATCTATGGCTTCTACCATTTTGCCAAAAAGCAGAGATTGTATGTTTGTGGGCAGAGTACCAGCAGTCCACTTGTGGATGAGGTAGAGAGAAAAGACAGCTATCTGGTTCAAAGGAGTGCAACTTGACAACCACTAAAGTGCAGTCATCACTAACCCTTCCAATACCCAGGCTGGTAGTACTGTTAATATACCCATATGGTCAGTGGCTGCCAACCAACTGCTACCTACTACTCCCTACAAGGGGTGGTTACAGAAACAATTATTCCACATAGACTCTTGTTTCTCTAATGTTTTGGCATTATCTTCTTGAGAAAGGATAACAACATCATCATGATAGATGATAAATATCTACATAAACAAAACTCAATATATGATCGCCTCATACCAACAACATTAAATAAGTACACATCCATGATGATATATAACATAATACATCATTCAATCAAACCCTGAAATCATCCATATACAGTCTATACTCATCTTTGTTATATGAACATCAGATTTTCAACTGAGCTAACTTCCCTAATACCTTTGTCAGTCCATTACAATTCATTCCAATCCCAATTCCATGTAGTGAATCATGTGTATACTAAATTGATTTACACATATCTGAAATCCTTGCCCACTGTGACAAAATGGAGCATAAAATTCCCCACTAATATAATTGCTATATACTTTTTCCTTTACACAAAATGTTAATTCATCATAAGGGACTGAAGCTTTCACTCACACAACCTTCACATAGAAAAAACTCTTGATTCTAATCATTCCTCTGGTATCTCGACTTGAAATATCACTAGCCATATCATTTCTCTCATAAGCTTATCATCTTGTGGCAAAGCGACTCCAAGAATGTAAGTACTGTCATGCCACAAAACAGATGTAAGAGAAGTAAACAATGAAAGTCAGTGAAATATATATACGAATACATAAAGTTTGATAAAATAAAAATTCATGGCTAAAAGTTCCTCCACACACCTAATATTTCTACTGTATCTGACCCCTAAACATTCCTCTAGCACCTTCATCTACAATGCTACAAACACTAATTCAACATATCCCAAAACCCTTCATGCCCACAATGCAACTACCACACTCAAAACACTGAGCACTTGCTACTCAACTGCCATGCACTCTTTGCATAAACACACATCACCACACTTTAAGACCTATGGTCCAGACCAGTGGATATTGCTGGCTTTCTGAGCCACATACAGATAAAAAGGAGCCCTGGGGCTCCATTTAAACTATACCTCACTTGCCTGTTCATCTACCCTCTTAAAAGCTAATATAACTTAGATGCCAATATAACAAAGCTGTAAACTACTCAAAATAGTCCAATCACATCAATTACTGGATGCAAATCAAACCCTGTATACCACATCCTTCACTCTATCCTGTGGCTGAAAAATCTCCAGATAAACCTATGGCTCACAATTACGTAATGTGCATAACAACACAGTATAACTACTGTTAAACTGGCAGCACTAATATTGATCTTCTATCAGTTTTGTAGATACCTATTCTATAAATATTTTGAGGGTGGAGAAATAATACTTACCTCTGTCATAAAGTCCCCAGGTAATTCATAATGCTTAACAAGATCTGCAATTTTCGTGAAGCCTTCCTGTTGAAGTTTCTCATTGATCTCCTCAGCAATGGCATCGAGGTAATCTTTGGTAATCAACTGGCCAAGGACCAAACATAAGTTGGGGTCTGACTGAGCTAGAACTGATGCTCTCTTCTCTATCACACTATGATCAACAGATAACGCATTTACTAGGTCCACCAAGTTCACCCGACCTGAAAAATGGTTCAGTTGTAAAGGCAGAGGTAAAGGGTTCATAATAAGTATATTTTTGATAAAGTTTCAGTTTCTCTAAATGTATAACAGTAACCAATCTTTAACAGATAACATGTGTTTGAACAAAAAATGTATTTCTAGACAGGTATGACTGACATTTTGAAAAATTACAAACTTAGCACTCATAACCACGATTACTTTCCATACAGGAAAATAACCATTTTCTTTCCAAGTGATGATCTAATGTTACATAGTAAATACATAATAAGCAATAAGCAAACAATCATTTTAGAGTTTACTGAAAAAGTGATGCATAATTTTAAGGAAAAATTGGAAGATACTGAGTTAGATAACAATTAAACTAACATCTCAAATCCAGAAACGTTTGGCAGGCTAGTAACTGGATCCTGGAATTTTTCAGATTTTAAATATTCAGTATGCCAAGGGGTCATGACAGTAGACTGCATTAATCATAACTTGTAGAGTTTTCTTTTCTTAATAATTAATTTCATAACCCCAAGACCCCTTTAACAGGGCTCATGCAGCTTTAAGGCTGCACTATATCCAGTAGCAGGAAAAGTTTCTCGATAAGACTGTGCTTTTTATCCACTGAAAATGATACTCTAAAACCTCAAAGTAGGAACTTTTCACTCTTGGCATAGTACAGATGGAATACAGTAATGCCTTTTTTCCAATATCTAAGTTCATATAACTTTTTTCATTATAACTGTAATATTTTCTGTACTTACCAAAAAGTTTTGCCTTTTTGATTCCAAAATCTTTATGTAAACTATGATAGCAAGAGGTGATTACTCAGGTGCAATAGGTGTCAACAAAACCAGTCAGACTTGAAGGTAAGTAAACTAACTGTCATCATGCAGTGATATAGACTTGTTTGGAGTGACATGTTCTTTGAAAAGACTGTACTTCAGGTGATAAAGCCTCACAAAAGGTGATATTTAACTTGCAGTGAAACCTCATGCAGGGAGAGTCTGGTAATACCTAGTTAGAATGTATCAAAACATAATCAAATAATAAGAAAATATCTACTCAGGTACAACACACTAATACTGTACATAACACTATTACTATTACAATGTTACTCTACTTTTACTCCTCTATTTAGTGTACTTTATAATATATAGTACTTACACATATTTCTAACAGTGTAATTCATACTGATAATCAAAAACTAACAAATGAACTTACCCCCATGAAGGAAAACCTCATCCTGAATCTCCTTGGTGAGCTGAGCTGGTGTAATATATTCCTTGCCATCATTTGTATGGTATATATCAAGAAGACCAAGCTCAACTAATTTGCTGATGATTTCAACACAGTTACGTTCAGACAATCTAGAATGAAAATGTTGTCATGTACTTCCAGTAATCTTTTATTTCTGTTACATACAGACCCTCATACACTGTATGCATCATCAGCAGTATCCATAAGCCTAATAGACAGGTGAATAAAGGAGACATGAAATTTTATGACAAGACATGCCTAGACATGGGGAAATAAAGTGGAAGAGCACTGGAGGGAGAGAAACGAAGAAGAATGCATGAAATGGCATATGCAAGGGAGGTACATATGGACAGGGGAAAAGTGGAGGCCTTTTTGCTGAGACAAGCCCCTTGATAAAGAGTTCCCACAGGAAACTGACAACAAAGATACTAATAGACAGATATACATACATGCTAAGACCATGGTATATGAAGGCAGTTTTGCACGAACTCAACTGATGTGTAATGGGAAAAGGGTATAATACAGAATATACCACTGGGAAAGACAACTTGTCTTGAAGTCTAAGAAAATGTTCCCTCCATACCAAGATAATAACCACTGCAAGGATCACTCAAAGGTGCACCCTGAAACTCAGTGTACCACAATTGCTACCATATTCAGCGGTGAAAAAGTAAACATTCTTTGTCATTTTACTAAATGCATTATGCTGCCTTGAAATACAATATCATCATCTCCATCTATACTGCCACATAAATAATGAAGCTGCCCTCATGGACACCATGTGACACTGTCCTAAATGCTGTAGTAATCACCTACACTAATAAATGTTAAGGAAATACAGTAGTGCACTCACTGGTCTAGTCACCCTCTCAAGATAAGGGAAAATAAATTCTGAGTCCAAAAGACTTTCTTGAAAAATGGCAAAGCTGAAGGGATGAGTAATTACAACACGGAGGTGAAGAGACACCACACTACAATTCACCCAAATTCAGTAACAGACCACTGGTGCCTAAACCTTGAGCACTGTTGCTCTCCACAATCAATAGATGGTTTTTCAAAGAGGAAAAGGGAGAAGGTAGGGAAAATAAATGGAAAATGAGGGGGTTCTAAATGCAGCAAAGAAAAAGTTTTTCATTCTTCAAAAAAAAATACAACTACCACCTACAGGCAGAACCACTGAGCAAGCCATGAAAGCATCAAAGAGCATTTTCTCTTATAGAATTGGGAAATTACTGAAAATTATAAGTGCCATATGTGCAATACTCAGTCATTAGTATCAACGGTGTATTTTGACTAACATACCGAGCGTTATGATAAATCTTGAATACCATGGAAGTTATGTGAAGTTTTCATGGGTTCTAATGATTTTCTTTAAATTGTGTTACCTGTAACTATTTAGACTTCGTTTAACAAAATATAATAATCATATCAATGCTCCGCAAGTTACTGTATTCTCTTTCAACATAACACTAACATACAGCTTCAAAAGCTAATAACGATGCAGAGGTAATCTATACCTTTACTGCAAACTGTTCCTTCCCCTGCATCACCAATGAAAAATTACATCTAAAGTTTTTGAGCACAAGTGAAAGATAAACTGACAGATGGCACTCGTCGTTTCTCGTATATTTAGCAATGTCGGTATCTTCTGTCATATATAAATTACTGGAAATGTATACGTGATAATATATATACATTCTGCATACTTCTGAACAGTTGAGGCAAGTTGGGCTCGCTGAAAATCTGCAGCAAGACGCTTCACTTCCTCCCAATCAGCTGACGACATATTGGTCACTTTAACTTATATAAACAACCGATATCAATATATGAGAGAATGTATTTCAGTCTGGTGATAGAACCATATTTGTTAAACATAACTTAAAGTATTTATTTTACACTGTCATAATATATTGCAAAAATTCTGAAATCATATAGGTTTGTATTTTGCAATATGAAAATCGGCTGAATTAGAAAGTGAGAACATCAACACATCATAAGGTAACTGCGGGCCTAAATTGTTATTTAAAGTGACAGTTCTTACTTTTTTGGTTTCTTAACTTTATTTTCAAGAAAAATAGCTTTGTCTGAATAAAAATATTGAACCTCATATGATATCTAAGTCCAGTATACAACTTACCTAACCCACTTAAAATTCCATATTACTTTGAGTACGTGTAATAGATTTTATTTATTTATTTATTTTGCTTTGTCACTGTCTCCCGCGTTAGCTAGGTAGCGCAAGGAAACAGACGAAAGAATGGACCAACCCACCCAAATACACATGTATATACATACACGTCCACACACGCAAATATACATACCTATACATCTCAACGTATACATATGTATACACACACAGATATATACATATATACACATGTACATAATTCATAGTCCGCCTTTATTCATTTCCATCGCCACCTCGTCACACATGAAATAACAACCCCCTCCCCCCTCATGTGCGCGAGGTAGCGCTAAGAAAGGACAACAAAGGATACATTCGTCCACACTCAGTCTCTAGCTGTCATGCAATAATGCACCGAAACCACAGCTCCCCACAGAACTTTCCATTGTTTGCCCCAGACGCTTCACATGCCCTGGTTCAATCCATTGACAGCACGTCGACCCCGGTATACCACATCGATCCAATTCACTCTATTCCTTGCACGCCTTTCACCCTCCTGCATGTTCTGGCCCCGATCACTCAAAATCTTTTTCACTCCATCTTTCCACCTCCAATTTGGTCTCCCACTTCTCGTTCCCTCCACCTCTGACACATATATCCTCTTGGTCAATCTTTCCTCACTCATTCTCTCCATGTGACCAAACCATTTCAAAACACCCTCCTCTGCTCTCTCAATCACACTCTTTATTACCACACATCTCTCTTACCCTATCATTACTTACTCAAGCATACCATCTCACACCACATATTGTCCTCAAACATCTCATTTCCAGTACATCCACCCTCCTGCGCACAACTCTATCCATAGCCCACGCCTCACAACCATATAACATTGCTGGAACCACTATTCCTTCAAACATACCCATTTTTGCTTTTCGAGATAATGTTCTCGACTTCCACGCATTCTTCAATGCTCCCAGAATTTTCGCCCCCTCCCCCACCCTATGATTCACTTCCGCTTCCATGGTTCCATCGCTGCCAGATCCACTCCCAGATATCTAAAACACTTCACTTCCTCCAGTTTTTCTCCATTCAAACTTACCTCCCAATTAACTTGACCCTCAACCCTACTGTACCTAATAACCTTACTCTTATTCACATTTACTCTCAGCTTTCTTCTGTCACACACTTTTCCAAACTCAGTCACCAGCTTCTGCAGTTTCTCACAAGAATCAGCCACCAGCGCTGTATCATCAGCGAACAACAACCGACTCACTTCCCAAACTCTCTCATCTACAAAAGACTGCATACTTTCCCCTCTTTCCAAAACTCTTGCATTCACCTCCCTAACAACCCCATCCATAAACAAATTAAACAACCATGGAGACATCACACACCCCTGCTGCAAACCTACATTCACTGAGAACCAGTCACTTTCCTCTCTTCCTACACGTACACATGCCTTACATCCTCGATAAAAACTTTTCACTGCTTCTAACAACTTGCCTCCCACACCATATATTCTTAATACCTTCCACAGAGCATCTCTATCAACTCTATCATATGCCTTCTCTAGATCCATAAATGCTACATACAAATCCATTTGTTTTTCTAAGCATTTCTCACATACATTCTTCAAAGCAAACACCTGATCCACACATCCTTTACCACTTCTGTTACCACAAAGTACAATTTCAAATGACAGAGGAATATCATTCAGCAAAATTGAGAGAAAAATACCCGTCTCCAATTAGAAATATCTGTGTATGATTGCCATTATCAGTGTTTGTGCGTGTATGATTTGTTCTAACAAATTGTGTGCTCGTAGAAGTTTCCACTGCTCAGGCTATACCTTCAAACATATCCATTTTCGCCCTTCTATACAATGACCTCTCTTTCCATAACTTCCTCAGTGCCACCAGAACTTTTACCCCTTTGCCACCTTATGATTATTGCTTCTATGGCTCCATTCGCTGTTATGCCCACTTCCAGTTACCAGCAATGCTTCACTTCCTCCAAATTTTCTCCATTTAAACTCACAACCTAGCTAAAATGTCCCTTTATCCTCCTAAAAATAAAAACCTTGCTTTAATTTACATCTTTCAACTTCCTTCCCTCAAACACTCTTCCGAACTCAGACATCAACTTCTGTAGTTTCTCACTCGATTCTGCCACCAGTGTTGTCTTTAACAAACATCTAGCTCACTTCCCAGGTCCCCTCATCACCTACATACTGAATACTCAGCCCTCTCTCCATAACCCTTACATTTAACTCCCTCACCACCCGACCCCTGCCGTAGATCTACTTCCACTTGAAACCACACTCTCCTCCCTGCCTCGTACACACCTTGCTTGACTAAAAATTTCTCACTACTTCTAGTAGCGCTCATTCCACACTATATATTCATTAAGACCTTTCATAAGGCATCTATATTAACCCAGTCTTATGCTTTCTCCAGGTCCATAAATGCCACTTACGAATCCCTGTTTCTCTTGAGTATTTGTCACCAACCTTTTTTAAAGTAGACAACTGATTCACAAATCCTCTATCTCCCCCAAAACCACATTGTTCCTCCCCAATCTAATGCTTTTTACATGCCTTCACCCTATCAATCACTGCTCCCCAATACAACTTAACCAGGTACACTCAACAGGATAATGCCTCAACATTGGTCACTTTGCAGTCATATAATAGCACTATACATGCATTATGCCAATCCCCAGGCACCTTTTGTTAATTCATCCATGTATTGAGAATCCTAACTATCCACTCAATAACCCAATCACCCCCTTCCTTAGGAAATCCAGGTACAACACCACTCCTGCTACCTTGCCAAATTTTATGTAAAGCTTTCAGTGCCTCATCTCTCTTCACAAAAACAGTTTCCATGACACTCACTTTGCATACTGCCTTTACCTAAACACTTACATCTACAACCCTATTATCAAACACATAAAAAAATCCGACAAAATATTCACTCCATCTCCTTACTTTATCACCTCCCAACTCCTCCTCAGCTGTTACCACTTCCCCATTTGCTCCCTTTATTGATGTTCCCATTTATTCTCTCTGTTTTTCTCTCTCTTAACCTCCTTCCAAAATGTATTTTTCTCCCTGAAGTTTACAGATCCACTCACCCAACTCTCATTTGCCCTTTTACAACCCCTGCACCTTCTTCTTGACCTCCTGGCACTTTCTCTTGACATCTCCCAATCATTTGCACTATGTCCATGTAGATATTGTCATACACATCTCTTGTCTCTTTCATTATCAATTTTACTTCAACACTCACTATCCTTTCTCACCTGCCCAACTCCCATCTTTACCATGCCACATTTACAGTAAAACAGTTTAGTCAGGCAACAGTACAATTTATCTGATCCAGGAAACTGGAAATCCCTTCCTTTGTCAGTTAGAAAAGTTGCACCTCTTGAATCCAGCACTACATATAAATATTGCTATTCATGGTTTACTAAGCTGTGAAAGGAGAGGTTGCATTTGCTTGATTCATTTTGAGAAATTAGGAATGGGAGTTCAAAGATACTAAAGAGTAATACAGAAATCTTTCTTACAGTTGTACAGTCTCATTTATTGTATCTAGATATACTTCAGTGACAAAACATGTTTTTCTACGCAGATTACATTTACTGTATGTTAGGGCTGTAAATGAAAACAAATGATATAAATAAAACATATATTTGCTTGTACATTAAGAAATAAAGACAGTCTCTTTAATACTCTTATATAAAATAATACAGGACGTCATGAACATTTCTATTATAAATTTATCATCCTTACAATATCTATTCAAAATAATATTTGTATATTTTATATTTAAAAATAAAACATAATGTCCTAGAACATTAACTAAAATATAGCTAATTTGCACTTAAATTTGACAATCAACTTCTTGTAAATAAAACATGTGCCAAAAGAGCATTTGCACTTAAAAGGAGTGCCTAAAAATATGTAAATCAGCTGTATTACAATAAAAACAAAAAGTGGAAAACTTCTGAGAAGCATGAGATTCATTCCTTTAAGTAGGTTTATGATATCAAAACAGAAAAGTGCTAATGCCTAGGTCCTAATGGGTATACAGCAAAAGTAAGAATGCTCAGACAGAAATACTTTAAGATGGGCAAATACCCCTCATCCAAGAAAAAAATATTCTCATTTCACTGCTGTCATTACCAAGTTATGAGCAACGGAGATTGATGTTTTAGTTCACTCCAGTCTGCATAACCCATAATACTAATACATCTGAATGGAAGAGAAATCTAAGTCATAAAAGTACATAGCTGATGGGAGAAATAAATATCTCAAAGCAGGTTTTCTGCTGCCCACAATCTGAATGGAAAGTCAAACTAAGCACAAATCACCCATAAGGGAAGGAGTAAAAAAATCTGATTCATAAAATTGAAAAACAAATACAATCAACTTTACCTTTTGCTACAATACAAAGGGGCAATTATCATGAGCCCAATCAAAATGCAAAAAAAATCTCTCAAAATTGGACAGTATGTAAAAAAAAAATTACAACTCTCACAGCAAAAGCATTTTTTTTTCTTCTATGAGAATACATTCTGTCTAAGAGTTGAGCTCAGCAACCATTATCACTAGTGCTATAACCTTCACTCATAAGAACAAGGAAAATGTATCTATGATTATAAGGGAATATGACAGGAGGGTGAAAGGAGTGCAAGGAATAGAGTGCATTGGAACAATGTGGTGTACCAAGGTTAACATGCTGTCACTGGACTGAATCAGGGCATGTGAAGCATCTAGGGTAAACCATGCAAAGGTCTGTGGGGCCTGGATGTGGAGAGGGAGCTGTGGTTTCGGTGCATTACACATGACAGCTAGAGACTGAGTGTGAACAAATGTGGCCTTTTTTTCTGTTTTCCTAGCACTACCTTGCTGAAGTGGGGGGTAGTGATGCTGTTTCCTGTGGGGCAGGGTAGCATCAGGAATGGATAAAGGCAAGCAAGTATGAATATGTACATGTGTATATATGTGTCGGAGGTGGGGGAACGAGGAGAAGTGGGAGACCAAATTGGAGGTGGAAAGATGGAGTGAAAAAGATTTTGTGTGATCGGGGCCTGAACATGCAGGAGGGTGAAAGGCAGGCAAGGAATAGAGTGAATTGGATCAATGTGGTATACCGGGGTTGACGTGCTGTCAGTGGATTGAATCAGGGCATGTGAAGCGTCTGGGGTAAACCATGGAAAGTTGTGTGGGGCCTGGATGTGGAAAGGGAGCTGTGGTTTCGGGCATTATTGCATGACAGCTAGAGACTGAGTGTGAACGAATGAGGCCTTTGTTGTCTTTTCCTAGCACTACCTCGCACACATGAGGGGGGAGGGGGATGGTTTTCCATGAGTGGCGAGGTGGCGATGGGAATGAATAAAGGCAGACAGTGTGAATTGTGTGCATGGGTATATATGTATGTGTCTGTGTGTGTATATATATGTGTACATTGAGATGTATAGGTATGTATATTTGCGTGTGTGGAAGTGTGTGTAGATACATGTGTATGGAGGTGAGTTGTGCCATTTCTTTCGTCTGTTTCCTTGCGCTACCTCGCAAACGCGGGAGACAGCGACAAAGCAAAATAAATAAATAATAAATAAATATGTATATCTTGATATGTATATGTGCATATGTGGGCATTTATGTATATATATGTGTACGTGAGTGGATGGGCCATTCTTTGTTTCCTGGTGTGGCAAACAGTGATTAAGTATTATAATAATAATAATAATAATAATAATAATAATAATGATAATATTATTTTTTTTTTATTATACTTTGTTGCTCTCTCCCGCGTTTGCGAGGTAGCGCAAGGAAACAGACGAAAGAAATGGCCCAACCCCCCCCCATACACATGTATATACATATGTCCACACACGCAAATATACATACCTACACAGCTTTCCATGGTTTACCCCAGACGCTTCACATGCCTTGATTCAATCCACTGACAGCACGTCAACCCTGGTATACCACATCGCTCCAATTCACTCTATTCCTTGCCCTCCTTTCACCCTCTTGCATGTTCAGGCCCCGATCACACAAAATCTTTTTCACTCCATCTTTCCACCTCCAATTTGGTCTCCCTCTTCTCCTCGTTCCCTCCACCTCCGACACATATATCCTCTTGGTCAATCTTTCCTCACTCATTCTCTCCATGTGCCCAAACCACTTCAAAACACCCTCTTCTGCTCTCTCAACCACGCTCTTTTTATTTCCACACATCTCTCTTACCCTTACGTTACTCACTCGATCAAACCACCTCACACCACACATTGTCCTCAAACATCTCATTTCCAGCACATCCATCCTCCTGCGCACAACTCTATCCATAGCCCACGCCTCGCAACCATACAACATTGTTGGAACCACTATTCCTTCAAACATACCCATTTTTGCTTTTTGAGATAATGTTCTCGACTTCCACACATTCTTCAAGGCCCCCAGAATTTTCGCCCCCTCCCCCACCCTATGATCCACTTCTGCTTCCATGGTTCCATCCGCTGCCAGATCCACTCCCAGATATCTAAAACACTTCACTTCCTCCAGTTTTTCTCCATTCAAACTCACCTCCCAATTGACTTGACCCTCAACCCTACTGTACCTAATAACCTTGCTCTTATTCACATTTACTCTTAACTTTCTTCTTCCACACACTTTACCAAACTCAGTCACCAGCTTCTGCAGTTTCTCACATGAATCAGCCACCAGCGCTGTATCATCAGCGAACAACAACTGAATCACTTCCCAAGCTCTCTCATCCCCAACAGACTTCATACTTGCCCCTCTTTCCAAAACTCTTGCATTTACCTCCCTAACAACCCCATCCATAAACAAATTAAACAACCATGGAGACATCACACACCCCTGCCGCAAACCTACATTCACTGAGAACCAATCACTTTCCTCTCTTCCTACACGTACACATGCCTTATATCCTCGATAAAAACTTTTCACAGCTTCTAACAACTTTCCTCCCACACCATATATTCTTAATACCTTCCACAGAGCATCTCTATCAACTCTATCATATGCCTTCTCCAGATCCATAAATGCTACATACAAATCCATTTGCTTTTCTAAGTATTTCTCACATACATTCTTCAAAGCAAACACCTGATCCACACATCCTCTACCACTTCTGAAACCACACTGCTCTTCCCCAATCTGATGCTCTATACATGCCTTCACCCTCTCAATCAATACCCTCCCATATAATTTACCAGGAATACTCAACAAACTTATACCTCTGTAATTTGAGCACTCACTCTTATCCCCTTTGCCTTTGTACAATGGCACTATGCACGCATTCCGCCAATCCTCAGGCACCTCACCATGAGTCATACATACATTAAATAACCTTACCAACCAGTCAACAATACAGTCACCCCCTTTTTTAATAAATTCCACTGCAATACCATCCAAACCTGCTGCCTTGCCGGCTTTCATCTTCTGCAAAGCTTTCACTACCTCTTCTCTGTTTACCAAAACATTTTCCCTAACCCTCTCACTTTGCACACCACCTCGACCAAAACACCCTATATCTGCCACTCTATCATCAAACACATTCAACAAACCTTCAAAATACTCACTCCATCTCCTTAGTTATCCCTGGGGATAGGGGAGAAAGAATACTTCCCACGTATTCCCTGCGTGTCGTAGAAGGCGACTAAAATGGGAGGGAGCGGGGGGCTGGAAATCCTCCCCTCTCGTTTTTTTTTTTTTGATTTTCCAAAAGAAGGAACAGAGAACGAGGCCAGGTGAGGATATTCCCTCAGAGGCCCAGTCCTCTGTTCTTAACGCTACCTTGCTAACGCGGGAAATGGCGAATAGTATGAAAGAAATGAAAGAATAATAATAAAAATAATGACAAAGAAATACTGATGTAAACGATTACCATGAAAAACAATATTCATAAAACCACGTGTCATAACATGTTGCATTACAAGGACATCCATGGAAATTCTGGCAAAAACATACACAGACAAAGACTGACACAAGTGCATCTACATAGCATATATTTATCCGTATCTCTGACACCCATTCCCTACGGGAAAATCTCACATGGGGGTAGCCAAGGAAAAAGATTCTTCATGTGTGAACTCCAGTGCCACTCTTAGCCTTTGGTGCTTCATCCTTAATGGGCCGCCACAAGAGAGCAATTCTAGCAATGTTTTCAGAGACTCCTACCTAATGTTCCTACCAATTACATCTATCTTATGTGTCTACCTAATGTTCAAACCTAATAATTCTACCTAATGCTCCCACCTAATGTTCCTACCTACTACCTAATGTTCCAGTCTAATATTCCTCCTTAGCATATACTGGAGCTTAAATGAGCTTAAATATTAAGCAAAATGCATAAGATATACCCAGCCTTAGACTGTTGAGAACAGTTGGGTGATATCTGTTTTCAAATGAGTGAAATTTAGTTGTAGGCTGATCACGTTATCCCTTTATGTACAATTATACAAGTTGGTAGAGATGCTCTATGAACGGAATTAAGAATGTATGGTGTGGGAGGCAAGTTGCTAGAAGAAGTGAAAAGTTTAATCGAGGATGTAGTCTTAATGGGTAAGAATATCTAATGCCTAACGTAAATGAAAGTAAATCAGCACAATAGCACAAACATCCAATTCTATACCAGCAAAGTGCATGTTCATTTTGCTTAAAGCTAGCCTGGGCTTCTTGAGCAAGGGGTGAGTACAGACAACACTTGTATATACTAAAGGCATGGCCTCACCAAGATGTGGAGGGCCTACAAGTAACCACTAAACAAAAGTATCAACCCTTACGGTGGGACTACATCTTAAAGAAAACTCCTCTTCTAGAATGCCAGTAAACAGTTACATTCTCATGGAAAGAATGCATTACAACAGCCAGTTCTGTGACATTACAGCAATTTACCAAGGCTGGCCATAACCTGGATGATCCTTCATCAAAATGCTGAAAAACAATGGATAAATCATCTCCTAAGCACAGTTTCTTTGTTTGGAATTCACCTTGTTCAACATATATAAATAAGCAAAAATGCCTAGTGTTGTATTTTCCAATGATACTCAAAGACTATCAAGTTGCTTGCTGGCTTGGAAGCAAGCCTCTGCGACATCCCACTAAAATTATCTGAAACCCACAGAATTACGCTGAGAGATCACAATCAGCTGCCTTAACTCTTAAACCAGGTAGTATGGGGGGGGGTTAGTTTCTAACTAAAAATAATGAAAGATGTTTGAGGAACATGATAAATGAGCACAACACCAAACTGTCTGTTTCCTGATCCCATTCAAAATCAGTAAGGCAGCAACTTACATGCCTGAAGTTACATTTTATTTGTAATGCATTTCACATATCATCATTGTGGAGAGGGGAAGACCATAAACACTCATTTCTTAATACACAAAAATTTTCAACTTGACTGCATGTCCAACATGATTTGAAGGGTAGCCAAAAACCTCATCTAATTTAGCTTATCATCAATTATGGTGCAACCTGCCTGGGCATTTAAAAGAAATGTTATAAAGTAAGGAAGAGAATGAAATATGTTTTGGGAAGAGCAAAGTTTGCTTTGAAAAAAAGAGGTGCAAAACTATGTATGTAGCTGTAGAGACAACACTGAAATTCAAACATTCTGGATAGAACTAATCAAAAGCCATTTACAAGTTAAAGTTAGGCTTAAGTCCACAGTAATGGAAAATGTGAGATGTTGTGCAAAACTTTAAATAAGAACAAGAGTGTGCATAAATTTCCATATGATAAACAATGACTCGGAATAGGGACCCATGAGCATAAACTCCTTCCCCATACAGTATAAACAGATAATTAAAAATAGGTAAATAAACACTTCAACTAAACTTTTGTAAAGACGAGAAATTTTTTTCAAAATGAGCATATAACAAACACACAATTAATAGTCTATGTTTCTTGGTAAATATATTTGCACTGTAAAGCATTATGTTAATGTGTGATTTATATACATGAAGGCAAGGGAAAAGACAGCATCATATATTTTGACAAACTCTGAGGTAAAGGAACATGTGGATTTTACTGAAACAAAGAGAACATATTCAAATTATAATTTCCACAGGTAGTGCTATAAAAAATAAGCTCAAGTTTATTTGTTTTTTGTATTATTTTGCTTTGTCGCTGTCTCCCGCATTTGCGAGGTAGTGCAAGGAAACAGACAAAAGAAATGGCCCAACCCACCCCCATACTCATGTATATACATACCTGTCCACACACGCAAATATACCTACCTATACATCTCAATGTACACATATATATACACACACACAGACACATACATATATACCCATGCACACAATTCACACTGTCTGCCTTTATTCATTCCCATTCATTTTTTCTTTAAATGTTTATTACTTCATGCATGAGTCAAGTAGCATCAACAGCACATGACAGAGCTTTGAGGGAAAAACAATCTTGGCACCTTTCTCTGTTCGTTCCTTTAGAAAGTAATACAGGAAGGAAGGAATTTCATCTCCCACTCACTTCATCTTGGTCATCTATGACATGCAGGAGAGACTCGAGTAATTCCATTTTTCATATAACTTTACTCAACGAAAAAAAACGAGATACAGCTGCACACTAGTGATGTATGTAGATGATAATGCAAATACACAGATGCATACTAAATATAATAAATATATGTCTATATACAAAGCATTCATTTGTAGTAATATGTACAATATTGTCATCACAGAATAATGGCTAAATCTATACTAATTCGCAATATAACATTAGCCTGAAAACCTGAGTTGCATTGGTGAATGAACACAATTCCATATGCAATGTGTCCCAGTGGATGTCTCATGAGGTGCAAAATGACACTCAAATTCAAAACAAGTTCAAAGAGAAGAATGAACCCCTAATTAAGCTGGGGATCATCATGATATCATATCCATACTTGGACTGTAATTGTCCAATATGATTACACTTATCATAAAGATACTCAAATTCAGTGGAGCATGACTGAAATGCACTAAGAAGTTTTCCTGAATGTGTGTGGAATACTGACTATCTACATCAAAAGACAAAATACTGTAAACTGGTAGGCTAAATTTTTAAAAAGTCTAAAATTATTTCATTAACTCATCAACTATTTACACTGAAATGCTCCTGTATAATAAAATATAATCAGTAAATGAAATATAATCAGCTACAGGGAATTAATTCATCTGTAAACAGCAAAATATTTGAAAATGAGACTTCATAATAAATATATCACACATGAACAGGATATTCAGCTGAGGCAGATGAGTGTCTGACTTGAACTGGATATAAAACAGTTACCTATTACTAGTAATCACTGTCTCTACTGTTTCTCATTCAACTACAATACTGGACAGTCCAATATTGCTTCAAATCAATCACTCTATTTGCAGAATGTGCCTGCAAGTGGTAACTTTGTGGGGGAAAAGTTGCAGAACATTACAGCACTGCTGAAGACCTTCCCACTCTAAAGTACCCCATCTTGCCCTAATTCCAAATGGAGCACAGCCTCAAAACTACATGAGTCCCATACAAGTGGTCCTCAAGTAATAATCATAGAAAATAAAATATTTGAAAAATTTATAACTAATCAATTAGTTATGGGTGTAGAATTGCATATGGTGAGAATAAATGAAGCAAGGGGAGTAGGTGAAAAATGGGAGATACATATGGAAGCTACCTCGCTATCGCAGGAAATGGCGAATAGTAAAAAAAAAAAAAAAAAAAAAAAAAAAAAAAAAAAACATGTGGAAGCAGTGCTAACATGTGCAGGAGAAGTGTGTGGCATGTGTAAGGTGGGAAGAGGGCCAGTGAGAAAGGACACTGAGTGGTGAGATGACAATGTAAACTTGCTAAAGGAAGAGAAAAGAAAGATGTGGGCAGCAATTTCAGTGAAGAAGGGAAAATGACGGGGTGATGTACAAGAAAAAGCAGCAAGAGGTCAAGAGGAAGGTACAAGGATTGAAAAAGTGGGCAAATACGAATTGGGGTGAGTATAAGTACACTTCATGGAGAATAAGATGTTTTAAAAAGAGGTTAATAGTGGGAGAAAAACAAGAGAACAAATGAGGATATCAGTGAAGGGGCAAAATGAGGAAGTGGTAACAGGTAGTAAATGAGATGAGGAAGGGATGGATTAAGTATTTTCAAGGAATGTTGAGTGTGTTTGAAGTTAGGAAGGCAAATGTAGGGTGTTTAAGGTAGGGAGGTATGCAAAGTGAGAGTCATGGGTAGTATTTTAAAGAGAAGTGGTAAAAGCCATGCTTCCGATGAAATGTGGTAAAACAGTTGGAGTAGATGGTACTGCAGCTGAATTTCTTAAGAAAAGGTATGACTGTGTTGTTGACTGGTTAGGATTTTCAAAGTATGTAAGGGTCATGGTTAGGTGCCTGAGGACTGGCAGAATGCATGTATAAAGCCATTGTGTAATGGAAATGGAGACAAAGATTAGTGTCTGAACTACACAAGTATAAGTCTGTTGAGTGTACCTAATAAGCTGTATGGTAGAGTGATAACTGAGAGAGTTAAAGCATGTACAGGGCATTTCACTGGGGAGGAACACTGTGGTGTCAGATGTAAAGGATGTGTGGATCAGGTGTTTACTTTAAGGAATGTGTGAGTAACACTTAGAGAAGCAGAAGGATTTGTAAGTGGTTTTTATGGATCTAGAGAAAGTAAATGATAGGGTTGACAGGGATCGCTTGTGAAAGGTCTTACAAATATATGGTTTAGGAGGAAGAGAACTAGAAGCACTGAGTTTTTATCAAGATTATAAGGTGTGTGTGTATTAGTAAACAGAGAGGATAGTGAGTTGTTTCAGGTACAGGTTGATATATGGCAAAAAGAGCGATATTACCACAGCAGTTTAATTTGTTTAAGATGGGGTGATGAGGTTAATAAATGCAAGGATCTTGGAGATAGGGGTGAGTATGCAGTCTGTAAAGGGTGAGGGGGGCCTGGGAAGTGAGTTGTAGCTGTTTGCTAGTGACACAGCACTGGTGGCTGATTTAAGAAGGAAACTCCGGAGGTTGGTGTCTGAGTTTGGGAAAGTGTGTGAGAAAGGGCAATAGTTGTGAGTACATGTGAATAAAAGCAAGATTGTTAGATTTAAAAGGGCAGAGAGACAGGTTAGTTTGAGTGTGAGTTTGAATGAAGAAAATCTGGAGGAAACAATGTGTTTTAGATACCTGGGAGTGGACATGGTAACAAATGGAACCATGAAGTGGAAATGTCATTGGGTGGGAGAGGGGGCAAAGGCTTTGGGAGCACTGAGGAATGTGTGGAAAGAAAGGCTGTTATCTGGGGGGGGGGGCAGAAATAGGTATGTTTGAAGGTATAGTAGTCCCAGTGATGTTGTATGGATGCAAGACATGGGCAATACATAAGGATGTGCAGAGAAGGGTAGATGTGTTGGAAATGAAATGTCTGAGGACAATATGTGGTGTGAGGTGGTTTGATCGAGTATATATTGAAAGGTATGACAGAGGTTTAGACCAAATTAAAGATTTAGAATACACATGGCCTGAACATGCAGGAGGGTGAAAGGCATTCACAGGACAGTTAACTGGAGTGATGTGGTATACAGGGAAGCAACATGCAGTTAATGGACTGATCCAGGGTATATCAACATGCTGTTAATGGAATGAGCCAGAGCATGCAAAGCTGTCAGAAGATACCATGGATAAGTCTTCAAAGCTGGGCTGTGGATAGGGTGGCTGTGATTTTGGTGAATTTTACACAAAAGCTAGAGAATGGATATAAGCAGATGCAACCTTCCTTGATTTGTTCCTGGTGCAACCTCACAAATGCAAAAAATGGCAAATAAGTATGAAAAAAAGCATTTAAAAAGGGAAGTTTAATATGTTAAATCTTCCACCTTGCTATTCTTAAGAGAAACATGGGAACTGGATGTATAAACTTGGCTGATTGCAATTATTGATGAACTCTAAAGTTCATTTGATTTTCTCCCAAATGAAAAAAAAAAATGTCCTACATGATATATCGGGTACCTGAGCTAAGTTATTCAAAGTCTTTACTTGCTGCAGGTTACCTTCATGGTAATGCCGTCCTTAAACTTCATATCTTGCAGGACTTGTTTGATGGATATCTTGATTAATCAACTGTCTTTATCATAAACTAGTTGTGGTACACAGCCTCAGCAATGACTAATTGAAGGATGTCATAGGCCAGGTGGCAATTGTTTGTTCCTAACATCTCTTCCACTTCACTAAGAGATTCTCCAACCACACATCCATCCCGTTCTTGGGCTTCATCTAAATGATGATATGCTGGAAACAAATGTTATGTCATCAAATCTATAATAAGACCAATATATCTTATTCATTTATTCATTCACTGAGGAAACTACTGCTTTACACAACATTCTCAAAATAAAAGGCAACTGCAGTAAACATAAAATTAAGAGCAACTATAAACTCTTCAAGTTTCAAATTACAGAAGCCCTTAAAGTGACCATAATAACAAATCCATTACCAATATTTTCACTTTGATATACTTAAACAGGATTCCTTCCTCTAACCTTTCATAAAGAGCTGTAATCCAAGTTTATCCTCTAATTTGGCTCTCTGTTCTTCAATCCAACCATACACACCACCACCACCGGATACCACAGTTCCATCATGGTCTGAAAATTATTAGTATTTATTCTTTTTTTTTTTATATGCTTTGTCGCTGTCTCCCACGTTAGTGAAGTAGCGCAAGGAAACAGACGAAAGAATGGCCCAACCCACCCACATACACATGTATATACATACACATCCACACACGCAAATATACATACCTATACATCACAACGTATACATACATATATACACACACATACATATACATATATACACATGTACATAATTCATACTGTCTGCCTTAATTTATTCCCATCGCCACCCCGCCACACATGAAATAACAACCCCCTCTCCCCTCATGTGCACGAGGTAGCGCTAGAAAAAGACAACAAAGGCCACATTATAAGTATTATAAGTATCAGTAAAAATAATCACCTTCTGATCTAAACCTTTTTCACCTCACAGTGATTACAACACCAGATGGTACAATAAGACAAAGCTGGCTGACTAAGTATCTAAAATGGAGTTAGCAATCACATCTTCCACATAAAAAAATGAAAACTGAGTACTGCTAATTCTTTTATCAACTGTAAGTCCTTTACCACCAGAAATATTATTGAATCTTCTATCATTAAATACACTAACAATTGTAGCATGAGAATCAGTGAAGGTCTATACAAATTTGATAGCTTTGTCACAGGCAAAATTTGTATATGTTCCCAGTCCTGTCCACATAATAATATCTTATGAGAGGCATGGTGCCAGATCTGAACACCACCAACTGGAAACACTTGTTTACCAATGGCATCTTAGGTTCACCTCTTCCTTGTTTATCAAATGACTGTTCAAAGTCTTGTATCTCATTATTGTACCTACCCTGAAAATGGGAACACTACACATGAGAATGTATCATGTTTCATTTTCCTCATGGTTTTATGTATAAACATTTCCAAATCCAGGCCCCACAAAACTTTCCATGGTTTACCCCAGATGCTTCACATGCCCTGGTTCAATCCATTGACAGCACGTCGACCCTGGGATACCACATCGTTCCAATTCACTCTATGCCTTGGACGCCTTTCACCCTCCTCTTACCCTTGTGGTTTCGGTGCACTACACATAACAGCTAGAGACTAAGTGTGAAAGAATGTGGCCTTTGTTGTCTTTTCCTAGCGCTACCATGCATGCGCCAGGGGGGGGTCATTTCATGAGTGACGGGGTGGCGATGGAAATGGATGAAGGCAGAAAGTATGAATATGTACATGTGTATATATGTATGTGTCTGTGTATGTATATGTATGTATACGTTGAAATGTATAAGTATGTATATGTGCGTGTGTGGGCGTTTATGTATGTACATGTGTATGTGGGTGAGTTGGGCCATTCTTTCATCTGTTTCCTTGCTCTACCTTGCTAACGTGGGAGACAGCGACAAAGTATAATAAATAAAATAAATTGATGGAACCATGGAAGCGGAAGTGAATCACAGGGTGGGGGAGGGGGCGAAAATTCTGGGAGCCTTGAAAAATGTGTGGAAGTCGAGAACATTATCTCGGAAAGCAAAAATGGGTATGTTTGAAGGAATAGTAGTTCCAACAATGTTGTATGGTTGCGAGGCATGGGCTATGGATAGAGTTGTGCACAGGAGGGTGGATGTGCTGGAAATGAGATGTTTGAGGACAATATGTGGTGTGAGGAGGTCTGATCGAGTAAGTAATGTAAGGGTAAGAGAGATGTGTGGTAATAAAAAGAGTGTGGTTGAGAGAGCAGAAGAGGGTGTTTTGAAATGGTTTGGTTACATGGAGAGAATGAGTGAGGAAAGATTGACCAAGAGGATATATGTGTCAGAGGTGGAGGGAATGAGAAGTGGGAGACCAAATTGGAGGTGGAAAGATGGAGTGAAAAAGATTTTGAGTGATCGTGGCCTGAACATGCAGGAGGGAGAAAGGCGTGCAAGGAATAGAGTGAATTGGAACAATGTGGTATACCGGGGTCGACGTGCTATATATATAATAATAATAATATCAACAGCTGAATATGATTTATTCATTTTTGATTTACATGACCATATTCAAGAATGTAACATAAATCTTGATATCCCTGTAAGTATTTTTTCAAGACAATCAAACTTCTACCTTTGTCTTGCAATCTCATTCAAAACAGTAATTAGTTATGTGGCATGAAGAAATTATGTTTTGCCTGCATCTTAATAGGGAGCCATCATTTGACTGTTGTTTCTTCCAGATGCCACCCTCTAGACAATGATTATAGCATGATCTCCAACACAGTAGTGTAAACATAGTGCTAACCCAGCATGTGAAACATTATATACATGGTATTTTGGAAGGCCTTAGCAAACAGCTGCTTGAATTTTACCAACTATTTGGCTTCAGGTCTATCATCATCTTATTCAAAACAGTGTCACCCAACACCAATTAATTGAGCTGGTATATATCAGCTGGACGACTAGTGTCATTATCTCCATGGATTAAAAATGGATCAATCAAGCAAACATGGCTACACTACTTTCTGAAAGGTGTTGCTGAACTCCTCCTATTTATGGTTATCCCATAAGTGAAAAGTCACCTTTGATTAGGCTTTTTCATGAAAGGACAATCTCAAAGAATTTCTCTCTTCAAAGGAATCCATCCATACCCTAATGCCGATTGCAACACCAGCCTTCAAGCTACAGGAACTCTAGGAGAAGGGGTTCTGGAGTTATTATGTTTAATAATAATAAAACAATATGAACACCCTAATATACATGGAAATACACTTATAAATGTCTACATAATTTTCTTAAGACTCTTCAAGCTCAAAAGCAGATCCCTCAAATAAAATGATACATAAAACAAATGTGTGTACCAAACAATGAACTCTAGAGAGATACACCATTAGAAGAGTACCTACCTAAATGCCATACTTCTGATGAAGTACAAGAAGAAATCAGTGATCTGCGATCACATTCACTTTCTTGTTTTTCAGAGCTAAGAAGGAGTTCCATAGACTGCCGAAGGTTTGCTAAATCTTCATTCTCCTCATCTGATTCTGTGTTTATATCTTCTCTGTGATGAGCTGGAAAATTATTTTTGCATCTGATTCCAGCTTTTGTTTCACTGACATCTGAGGAATTTTGTTTTAAATGGATACTTTTCCTGGGCCACTCATGTTGGGTATCATTTTGTGCCCATGGCTGACCAAAACTTTGTGTGAGATGATACCTCTGCTTTCTGGTGAGTTCTAAGTTAGTGCTCTTTGTTTCCAAAACTTCACTTCTGCATCTACCATCATCTTCGCCTTTTGAATTTTGTAATGTATTAGGGCTGCTTAAAAGGGTAGAATCAGGAAAACTGCTGCTATTCTTAATACCAATGCACAATACTGTGGGTCTTGATTTGAATGCAGTGCAAGCCAATTTCATTTCTTCTCTGCTCTGTTGTGGTGGAAGGTCATCTTTAATAACATAACTTTTGTTATTACCAAGTGATTCTAATTCAGGTATAATTTCTTTTGAAAGTACTACAGGAAAATTCCTTAAAATGGAGTCTCTTGGCATATTCTTAGTCTCTTTGACATCCCATTCACTACTTTCACACATTTCAGCTTGTGAAGATCCACTTGGTAATCCAAGTGCATTTTCATTTCCTGATCCATGTGAAGAATGTTGTACTACCTGACCAAAACTGAGCAATCCATTATTGACATTTTGCTGTAGTAAATCTTGATCTTTAATTTCACCAGAACAGGTCATACAGATCTGAATGTTGCTTGTTGATACTGGGCTAATTTCCTCACTCCTTTTTCCAGTACCTTCTGACACAATTCTCTTTGCTGTTTCAAAGACATCAGTTAAAATTGAGTGAGCTAAGCCCTCAATACAATCAATATTTTTTTCCATTTCACTACAATGACTCTGAGTTACAGGTGACGGTTCACAAAATGTCTTCACTGTTGAATAACCAGTTTCCCCTAGTCCAGGTAATGTATTTTCCTCACCTTCATTTTTATCAGGATACATCCTTTTTATGTTGGGTGAAACAGGTTTGCCAAAATTACTAACATACTTATAAACAGTTTGTGGGTAACTGGTAAAATTATCAGATGTTTGGTTAGTAGAATTCATCTTTTGGGTGTCTAACCCACTATCACTTGACACATCCTTGCAGTTCACAACAGGCAAAAAATCACTCTTACAAAGCAAAAGCATTGAGTTCATTTCCTCCTCATCACCCAATCTGTTTTCATAGGGTATCATTTCTTTAGCCTCACTACCAATCATGTCAATGGACC
Source organism: Panulirus ornatus (assembly GCF_036320965.1). Classification (NCBI taxonomy): domain Eukaryota; kingdom Metazoa; phylum Arthropoda; class Malacostraca; order Decapoda; family Palinuridae; genus Panulirus; species Panulirus ornatus. Next base: position 23,606,658 of record NC_092246.1, on the reverse strand, counting down.
TAAAATTCTGTGTGTTAACAACTTCTATATCTAAAACAGATGTATGACTATCACTTTGCAAGATTTCTCTTTCCTCACTACACTTATTGTTTTTCATTAATCTTTGATCATTGTCAGTACTGTAACTACCATTTCCTGTGGATCCTTCCCTCGTGTCAATACTTTCAGTTTTGAAAGATTTACACTTCACATTTTCTACAACTTTGTGAACGGAATTTTCATCACTGGTTTCTTCATTGTCATAAGTACCTGTCTGCTTAGTCATATAATTTTCTTTGTTTCTAGATCCAACTGTAAGAAATTCACCTATATAACAGGCTCCTGATGACTTACTATTACTGTCAGACTTCATGCACTCTTCAGTGCTCTCAATACTCCCTTTTTCTATAAACCTGTTACTCTCCGAGTTCTTCATATCATGCCTGGAAGACAGCCTTTGTAAAATTCCAACAATGCCCGACTTGATTTTCTTCTTTTTTATTGAAGTTAGAGCAGTCCGTTCCTTAGATGTACCAAGCCCTGAATCATATATTCTCTTATTAATCTTTTCTTCAATTACTGATGCTGATCTAGAAGCACTGGAACCACTGTTCACTGTCATCTGGTGTTTCTTTTTTGGCTGAGGTGACATGTGTAAGCGCAACATACCAAGTAAGCCACCTTTTGTCTTTTTTTGTGCGTTACCACATTCTACACTGGGAATTGTGTATGTTGCAGCAAAATGTTCATTTGCTGTGAGAGTTTGCTGACTTAATTTTTCGTCATTAGTGATTGACTGATCAGTTTCCTTTACATCATTATGGTTTTTCATTATATCATTTGTTTTTGCTAATGCAGATAAATTTTCTATTTCTTTATCATTACTTTCTTGAACACAACTGAGGTGTTTTGATGAGATATCTTTTTCTTTGGTCTTGTGAATCACTGCTGTATTAAAATCGCTATTGTCATAATACTTGTTACTACTGACTTGTCTATCACTGCATGTTCCTTCTACTGTTTTTGTACTATTCTGATGCTTTTTGATTTCATCTTTTAAATCATTATTACTGACAGCTTCATCCTTTCTAATTTCGAATGTACTATTTAACATAGGTTGAGCCAGAACCGATGGATCAATCACTTTTTCCTCTTTCTTATCGTGCGTAACTTTAACATCCTGGAATGAATTTGAGTTGAATCTGTCTGATGCATCTTCAGAACCATTTAAACTTTCCTTCAATGTAACAGTGAATGTTGAGTTTAATATTTCAGGTTTACTTGATATACCCAAAGATTTCTTACAAAAAATTATTTCATTTTTAATTTTTGGATCATTTACTCTGTATTCTCCTCTTTTCTCAACTTTCTGACTTACTGGACTTTCTACAATTTGAGCCTCAGATAAAACACTTAAAATATCTTTACAATTCTTTCCCCACTGTTTACGTTCACCTGCTTCTTTAAAAACAACTACAAAATCTGAAGAAGATGTAGATTCCATTTCTAAACCAGAGGTTTCTAAAGGAGAGTTTTCAAGGCCAGCTGTGCAAATATTTCCCCAACGTGCACGCTTGCTTGGAGTTACTTGGTGTGAATTAGGGGAGTCCTGAAGGATAGTACACTCATCAGTACCTCCTTTTTCAGTGTGATGTAAAGTAACAATTGCTGATGCCTTAATATCATTAACGTTAGTTGCAAAAGCTTGATTACCTATACCCTCTCGGATCTGAACACCACCATTATCAAATTTCCCTTCATAAGTATCTAAATGGCAAAATGGAATGTTTTCTAAAACTTTTTTTTCCTGGTTTTCACTGGGCAGGCCTATGCATGAGTTATTTACATAGCCAGTATTACTTTGCTGATTACATATATTTTGGGGATTTACTAATATACTTCCTGTTATCCTTCTCTGAACTAATGACCCATGTAATTTTTCATCATCCTTCTCAGCAATTCCAGCAGATGAAGTACTATTCATAAGATGTTTAGTCTCTGAAGATACATTCCCATCAACATTTGCATTTTGTACATACCTGTAACCTTTACTATTCCTTGGTATACTAAATGATTCATTTAAGGTGTTATGAAGAGCATTTTCACACTCTTTAACAATTAATTCACCTTCTCTCCCACATGGAGACCTAAAAGAAGAAAACTTATCATTAGTTATGATGTCTAGTTTTTCTTCTAAATCACAGTCTACATTGTGTTTATCCATGCTTTTTGAAAGTAGAATGTCTTTATCTTTATCAGTCAAAGATTCCAGTTTTTCTTTTTGATATGCCCACTGACGCCACTCTAAGACCTTCTGGTTCATCTTCTTTGTCCGTTCTAGCACCAGTTTCTTCATTTTCTCTTGCATTACCTCCCTCATTTCTTCTGTTGAAACATAAGGAATGTCTTCATAATCATCATCGCTATTTTCATTTTGCTGTTTCAGGGTTTTGTTTGCTAATTCCTTTGCATCTTTTTGACTCGTCTCTTCCATATATGTACTAGTGTTATTGACAGTGTGTTCAAAGTGATCCAAATGCCTACAGTTTGTTTCACAAACCTGAGAAACATATACATTATCTGATCTAATACAAGCTTTTGAGCAAGAATGGGGATGATCCACCTTACTTACCCACACTCTTCCATACTGTATTTTCTGAAGAATATTGTCTACATTACTCTCTGCTCCAGAAACAAGTTTCTGTGCAGTCTCAGTCACTGGGACAAATTCACTCTCAAAAGAATCCACTGGCCTCATTGCTTCTACAAGTTTTCTTTTGCTGCAGGCAGCATTTAACTTCCTTGACAAAAATCTATCAACAAGCCAACCTTGAGCTCTATGTAAATGACTGGATTCTTCATGATCTAAATTACTTATATTTCCACAAGCTTTACTTTTTGGATCCAACTCATTATTCTTCTGAAAACCTGCACTATCTAACATTAGCTGGACTTTCACTGGTGAAGGTGGCTTCTTTTTTGCATTTTTTTGCTGGGATTTCAAATTACTTTGTTTAAATGCATGAGGTACAGATTTTGATCTCCTCTGGAATCTCTTCTCACGGTTTCTTTCTGGCTCAACTTTTACAGCATGTTTTGATACAAGACTACTCTCACTTGAATATTTACCTCGGTGGTCATGGCTAAGTTTTTCTATCTTACCATGAAACACCCCAACATGCTTCTTTACATAAATTGCTTGCTTTGAAACTCTTGAAGATGATTTTATGGGAGATTTGTAAGTGCTCCTCTTACCAAGGGCCTGACTTGCTCCATACTTTGCTGAGGGATCTGTTACATCATGTGGACGTCTTGTTGCTGGGATTTTTCGAACTGAAGCTGGTAAAGGATATTTCCGTTTTATCAAAGAAGCTTTTAACTCTTCCTCTTCACATCCTGAAATAAAACGAGACACTCTTTTCAAAATGAATGTTTTACGAAGAATAACCGATATAGAAGGTCTGGATTTAGGATCTCGTTGAAATATCTGGTTAAGCAGCAAGCGAAGATCTCGACTATAGCGAGGAGGAACAGGTCGATAAATACCTCTAATGATTTTGAGAATAAGTGCCTTCATGTTACTAGCTTCAAAAGCATGTTTAAGTGTCATCATCTCATATAAAACACATCCTAAGGCCCAAATATCACTCTTGTTGTTATAAGGCTTATTCTCACACATCTCAGGGGATAAATAATATGGTGTGCCAATGCAAGTTCTTGCCAGATCTGAGGTGCTATTCAGAACTTTAGCAATCCCAAAGTCTCCAAGCCGAACCTTGCCATCATCTGTAAGAAATATATTCTGTGATTTGATGTCACGATGTAGTATCTTCCGATCATGGATGTATTTTACAGCAAGGCAGAGTTGCACAAACCAATCTAGAACCCGATCTTCAGGGAAAAGGATGCCTTTTCTTTTTGTGATGATAGTGTGAAGGTCCCCACCACCACAGTAATCCATGGCTATCAATAAACTACCATCTTCTTCACATGAAGCCCGGAATTGTGTAATATATGGATGTGATAAGCTTGAGAGAACCTGCAAACATCAGAAGAAATTAGGAATGTATACATTACTTTGTGGTTAAATCAATATCCTATGTGACTGCTTTAAAGTATCAGTAATTTGTAACAGAAAAGCCAACTACAGTCAATAACATGTATATCACAGTGGTCATATGTGTATCGTTGTGGTTATCAAGTTGCACTCCCCTGACCCAGGTAAATGACTTTTCTTTCTGCTTCATCCACATCTGTCCACAAACACATAATCTCCCTTTGTCACACATAACACTTGCCAACACTTAAATCACACTACTCATTCTTTGTGAATCTCAATTTTCCAATGGTGAGCACTATGTGCTTGCACTGCAAATAGGCAAAATGATAGGAGCAATAGATAGAATTAGTAGTTAGGAACATTAAACAAAAGCATTAGGTAGTAGTTGCTAGAAACATTAGGTGGGAGCATAAGGGATAAGTAGTAGGTTGGAACATTAGGAAGACACATTAAGTAAAAGTAGTCAACTGGAACAAAAGGTAGGAGCCTCTGAAAACACTGCACTAGAGTTGCCCTCAGCTTGTTAGAGTGAGGCACTAAAGGCTCAGAAGCAGCACTGGATTCACCAGTTATGGAATCTCTTTTGCTGTGGCTATCCCCTTAAGGAAGTTCCCCATGGGAACAGGCATCATCACATCCTAGCTTCGCATTCATATAACCCATTACAATCCCCTTTCTCATCCTAAACTAATATATACAGTCATTCAAACTCCTCCAGAAATGCTTCATTTCATCCTTAACTCACACAGCAAAGTTGTGGAATTCTTTTCCTTCTTTTCTTCCCTCTTCCTTTAATCTCTCCATCTATAAGAAACATGTCCACAAACTCCTGAGGAATTCAAGTTAATTTCTTTAATGGTACATTGTTTTTGCATGCCCTTCATAGTTCCTTTTATCTGAGATGGCCTTTACTACAGTATATTTTTACCTGTGCCATGTTGGCTAGAAGAAAAAAGAAAAACTTTTCTAATGTTTCATCCTCTTACATTCTCTTGCATTTGATGCACACAATCATAAACTTACATATATCTTCTTTGTTCACCTCTTACTACATCATTCAATCATATTTCTATCACGACAGTGCTTACACTTTACCTCATATCCTTAATTAACCCTGGTAATCATTACATTAACTATTTGCATGTTTTCCTTCATGCTGCAGAAGAATCATTGAGTTGATCTACTCCTCAGAAATACTGCTTTCTTATGTTCTCACTTACTGCATAAAAGCACTTTAGTATCTCCCAGCATCTGATCCACTCCAGAAACTTCAACATACTATGCTTTCTGCATTAACATCCTGGTCCTTTCAATGACCCAAGTCACTCTTATGCCAAAATCTTAACCCTTCTGGTTTGTAATTGACTTTTTAATCATCCCCATATGCAAAAAAACAGGAAAAGCATTTCTTATATTTTTTTCTAAAAGATACAAAAAAATTAGAGTAACCATTATTTTCTTATGAATTAAGACAACTGTTTCCAGTTTGGGAAAACATACTAGACTGACCAATACTAAGTATGCAAAAAATATTACTTTTTCTTATGAATTAAGAGTTATGTATAACTAGTTAAAAATTTTTTTTTACTGTACTGGCCAATTCTAAGTAGGGGTGGTGTGAGCACAATGGTGGGCACTTCAAATGGCATGAACAGAGCAGTGGGTTCTATAGGTGGTATGGGCCCAACGGAGGGTACTATGGGCAGTGGTGAGTGGTACAGATGAGGTGAGTCCTAGGAAAGCTGCACATCTATTCACTGTGGCCACAAGTTGGTTGCTGAGGCCTTTAGGCAACCCCAGTGACTCATCCTTTGTCTGGGTTGCCACCTATAGCCAACTAACAAATCCTACAGAGTGCACACCTATAGCCAACCGACAAATCCTACAGAGTGCACGTAATTCAATATGTGGCATGAAAGCAAGTTGCCTTAACCAAGGATAACAGCACCAAACTATGTTTGCCTTAATTCAAGACAATGTTGCTGTAAGGGTTACATGTTCATTCCTTCATATCAATCTCATCTACTCTTGTTCAATCTGCATTTCACTACAGTTACTGTCTCTGTAAACTCAAATTTGGATAATTTCCCTTAAAGACTAATAAGTTCAACACCTTTAAAACACAAATTCTTAATTTGCTTTCCATACGTCCTTATGACTTTCCTATTTCCTTTCATGTTTCTACTAGTCAAGACAGTCAATATACCTGCCAACCCCATAACATCCAATCTATCTTTGGGACCACCATATTATACCTTTATAAGACCGGGAGGCTTTTTCAGATTCTACTGATTCTTTTCCTGTAAGGAGATACTTCATCATTCAAAGCACTAATTCCTTTTTGTGTGGAATACGTTCATTACATCTGAGACAATTCTAGCCCTATTTACTTACCTGACTTAGCAGAGTCTAAAACAACTCAATACCTATGATGTCCCTCTCTAAAACAATAACAATAAAAAGGAAAACAAATGATTTTTAGGAAATGAAACTTCACCTCTACTTCTCGCCTTGCTTCTTCAAGTTCTTTGGGGGACATCTCGGAGATATTAATTTCCTTAATAACACATTTAGTATTAGAAGGAATGTGAAGAGCTAGGTGTGCAGCACCATAAGATCCTGATCCCAACTGATGTAGGATCTTGTAATCTTCCATTTTCAACCTGAAAGAAACGTAAATTTTGAAGAATAAAATCTTCATTTCCAGGGTGGTGTCCCATGAGCTTTAAGAGAATTTGCAGGATCCCTAGGGGTTAGGAATCTCTTAAACCTCTGCCGCCTGGTAAAGTGAATGCCTCTAACCCCTCAACAAATTCTAATTAAGTGCTAGCAACCTAGTGACTTAACAAGACTTAGTCTGCCAACCCACCAATAAATAACCTCCACTTGGAGAAGACATCATCGTAACCTGGTCTTTGGCACCAACCTGCCTCATAATGCTCAGAGACAGACATCAACTTCATGGTAGGCACCATCAGCTAACCCTTAAATGGTTCTCCAAATCATCTGAGGATCATGTAAAGCTTGGTTCCCATCATCATATGAAAATCTAACTTTTCTCACATCTGTTTAAATATCCAGCTGATATATCATACCATTATTAACCTATAGAATCTTCAATCACCAGAATGGTGGAGGAAAGAATTCTGCTCTCCTCTGTAACCCTACAGGGCTCTGGTCCCTAAGCTTATATCTATAGTTTTTTTTTTTTTTTTTTTTTTTTCTTTTGTCGCTGTCTCCCGCATTTGCGAGGTAGCGCAAGGAAACAGACAAAAGAAATGGCCCAACCCACCCCCATACACATGTATATACATACGTCCACACACGCAAATATACATACCTACACAGCTTTCCATGGTTTACCCCAGACGCTTCACATGCCTTGATTCAATCCACTGACAGCACGTCAACCCCGGTATACCACATCCCTCCAATTCACTCTATTCCTTGCCCTCCTTTCACCCTCCTGCATGTTCAGGCCCCGATCACACAAAATCTTTTTCACTCCATCTTTCCACCTCCAATTTGGTCTCCCTCTTCTCCTCGTTCCCTCCACCTCCGACACATATATTCTCTTGGTCAATCTTTCCTCACTCATTCTCTCCATGTGCCCGAACCATTTCAAAACACCCTCTTCTGCTCTCTCAACCACGCTCTTTTTATTTCCACACATCTCTCTTACCCTTACGTTACTTACTCGATCAAACCACCTCACACCACATATTGTCCTCAAACATCTCATTTCCAGCACATCCATCCTCCTACGCACAACTCTATCCATAGCCCACGCCTCGCAACCATACAACATTGTTGGAACCACTATTCCTTCAAACATACCCATTTTTGCTTTCCGAGATAATGTTCTCGACTTCCAAACATTCTTCAAGGCTCCCAGAATTTTCGCCCCCTCCCCCACCCTATGATCCACTTCCGCTTCCATGGTTCCATCCGCTGCCAGATCCACTCCCAGATATCTAAAACACTTCACTTCCTCCAGTTTTTCTCCATTCAAACTCACCTCCCAATTGACTTGACCCTCAACCCTACTGTACCTAATAACCTTGCTCTTATTCACATTTACTCTTAACTTTCTTCTTTCACACACTTTACCAAACTCCGTCACCAGCTTCTGCAGTTTCTCACATGAATCAGCCACCAGCGCTGTATCATCAGCGAACAACAACTGACTCACTTCCCAAGCTCTCTCATCCCCAACAGACTTCATACTTGCCCCTCTTTCCAAAACTCTTGCATTCACCTCCCTAACAACCCCATCCATAAACAAATTAAACAACCATGGAGACATCACACACCCCTGCCGCAAACCTACATTCACTGAGAACCAATCACTTTCCTCTCTTCCTACACGTACACATGCCTTACATCCTCGATAAAAACTTTTCACTGCTTCTAACAACTTGCCTCCCACACCATATATTCTTAATACCTTCCACAAAGCATCTCTATCAACTCTATCATATGCCTTCTCCAGATCCATAAATGCTACATACAAATCCATTTGCTTTTCTAAGTATTTCTCACATACATTCTTCAAAGCAAACACCTGATCCACACATCCTCTACCATTTCTGAAACCACACTGCTCTTCCCCAATCTGATGCTCTGTACATGCCTTCACCCTCTCAATCAATATCCTCCCATATAATTTACCAGGAATACTCAACAAACTTATACCTCTGTAATTTGAGCACTCACTCTTATCCCCTTTGCCTTTGTACAATGGCACTATGCACGCATTCCGCCAATCCTCAGGCACCTCACCATGAGTCATACATACATTAAATAACCTTACCAACCAGTCAACAATACAGTCACCCCCTTTTTTAATAAATTCCACTGCAATACCATCCAAACCTGCTGCCTTGCCGGCTTTCATCTTCCGCAAAGCTTTTACTACCTCTTCTCTGTTTACCAAATCATTTTCCCTAACCCTCTCACTTTGCACACCACCTCGACCAAAACACCCTATATCTGCCACTCTATCATCAAACACATTCAACAAACCTTCAAAATACTCACTCCATCTCCTTCTCACATCACCACTACTTGTTATCACCTCCCCATTTGCGCCCTTCACTGAAGTTCCCATTTGCTCCCTTGTCTTACGCACTTTATTTACCTCCTTCCAGAACATCTTTTTATTCTCCCTAAAATTTAATGATACTCTCTCACCCCAACTCTCATTTGCCCTTTTATATACTGTAAAATCATAAAACTGAAATTTGTATGTCTGAGATTCATGCAATTTCTGTCCCTATTGCTTGAAATACTGCAACAATAGTGCTTATACACATATATTGATACATAATGAAACAAAAATATTTCCAATACAATCTCATCTCAATTTGCATGGCAAATTCTTTGTAACAGCATTAGGTCTGTTTCACTTAAACCACTCCCTATCCAATAACCAACCCTAAATAGGATAAAACACTGATGCCTACCTCACACTTCAGAAACTAGTACTCACATATGTCTCCCCAAACAATACAAGAATGACAAAATTTATACAAATCGAAATGACCCAACAAGCACTAAAGAACTGTCCTCCCAACTCAATCTTAAACATCACCCAACCTGACACACAACCATCAGAAACTATCCTTTCAGACATGTACAAATTTCTCTTTCCCATCTTAGCTCTGGACATCACCCACCACTCCAACATTACAAATATCTTATGATATGTAAGACCCCTCATACCCAAGCTGTAATTATCACAATGTACATATTGAACATTTACTCCTCAGTTGTACTGCACTCTCCTCATATAGACAAGCAAACATCATAACACTTTGTGACCTGTGTTCCTGCCTGGTCGATGTAACCAGCTTCTTGAGTCTAAAGGAATCCCACAGAAAGGACTGCCACCACCCTCTCAAACAACTCTTCCACACAACTTACCAGTACACTTAATAAACATATTCCTCTGAAATTTGAATATTCACTTTTGTTCCCCTTGCCTTTATACATTGGCACTACACAGACATTTTGACAATCCTCATACAAACATTCAATGAAAATCTGAACAAATTAACAACACAAACACTTCCTCTCAAGAAATTAAACTGAAACCTCATTCACTCCAGCCACTTCACTTCATCTTATGTAAGACTTTTACCTCCTCTCTTCCCAATAAATCACTTCCCATGACTCTCTCACTTTGCATACATCCAGGTCCAAAACAACCCACATCTGACACCCTATCACTGAACACATTTAAAAAACTTTCAAAATACGCAAGCCATCTCCCCCTCAACTCAATTTTCCCTGTTGCCCACTTCCTTATTTTCCCCTTCTTTGATGCTCTCTTTTGACTTTGATTTTCTCACACAAAGAACATCCTTCTAAAATATTTTCGTGTCTCCCTGACTAGCTCACCCTAACTCTCATTTGCACTCTTTTTGGTTCCTGTACCTTCCTTTTGATTTTCTCTTATTCATCTCCCCATCACCTTCAACCCTTCTCTGCAAATAATGCCTACACATCTCTTTTCTCTTTCACAAGCAGCTTAACTTCGTCATTCTATTACTCATCACCCATTCTCACCTGTCCACTTCCCACATGCCACACACTTCTCTCACATATGTAAGAGGTGCTCCTATTCCTTACCCACTCCCAGGCCTCATTCACTCTCATCTTTTGGTATTCTACACTCCACCTGTCCAGCACCCGTGACATTAAACTGTACATTTGTATATCATGGTAAGTGGTTTGATGAAGAGGAAAAAGGTGGTAATGTCTTTCATGAAACGAAGTGCGGTAAAGCAGCGGGGGTAGATGACACTGCAGGTGAATTTCTCATGAAGGGTGGGTGTCAATAAATTGAATTAATACATTATCTGGGTTATACTTTATGGATTCAAGCATAAGTAACTTAAGAAACTGGAGCCTAAACCAGGTAGGTTGTTTGGATCATTTGCACAACCTCAAAGTTCTCCTTTCCTTCCAAGCCCTTCCCTATTCTTCCCAACATTGACGTTTTGCAGACCAGCTATGAAAGATATCGTTAATATCATATACAATATTTCCTCTGTCAGATATCAGTTTCAACCACTTGTAATCTAATTTCTCTGCCTAAGCATAAAAGATACTATAGGATATTTATCCGTTAGCCATTATTTACACCAATACATCAACATCACTAAAGATGGCAAGCTGTACTTTAGTGACAACGTACAAGATCTCGCATTCCTCAGAAACGTTTATCAAAAGTAAACTATGGAATATATATATATATATATATATAATGATAAAGGCAACTCTTGCCTCACGAATTACGGTCTTCCATCTACCTCATACATTCCATGTTTAAAGTAAAATATAAGTTCCCAAGATGTCGCCTGGAGTCTTGATTCTTCTGCACCTCCCTCAACGACGAGGGAATAAGTCTAATGGCAAAATATCCATTTGACAAGTGTCCTCTGTTGATGTTGAAGACAAATGGTATTTTCATTCATGTGTTCGAATGTGCTGACCTCTCTCTTCACAATGGACACAGGCGTGTTAAAAGCACGGAAGTGATTGATAACTTTTATGAAAATCGAATTATTTAGCAGTTGCATTTTTTACAACGTGATTGATATCTATTTTGTTATATAAAGAAATTGACATACATCATTTACTAATAAAGTCAAAAAGAGAGACTCAAACACAAATCACCATATTATATCCAGTTGTCAAACATCTACTATTATGCATAATGAATCATGAAAAGATGAAGATTTCTAAAAAAAAAAGATAACTAATGAATAGAAAATCAAAAACTTTCAAATAATCAGTTCAGATAAAATGTTATTGTTTTTGTTGTGAATATAATCACTAATATATAACTCGTAGTTAATTTGAGCACAAACCTGCGGGAATGGGTTAACATTGATTAACCTGTGCCTATAACTTTGAACAGGAACAACAACATACAGGTAGTTAGAAGAAGGCAGACTGGAATAAGTCATTAGGAAATAAGAAGACAAGAGCAATATCGGAGACTTTGGTTGCTCATTTAAATTATTAATTCTAAAGGAATTTCGCCGGTAGGCTCCTGTTTATTTTGAAGGATTAATTGATGATTATTTCTGGGCGCTGTTTCTATAATACAGATTTAGCCAAAGGGGAATCACAAGCCTTTTTATTATTAACTCCTCTTGTGTACAAGACCAGCCCTTAAAAACTGAACTTGTAGCTGACAACTATTGCTGTTGCTTCTTTCTGTAGTTTCTGTTTGGGGTCTAACCGTACATGGATTGGCCATTCTTATACCTCTTGCAACTTTCACCTACCACTGGTATATGTACAAATACCTAAGGATATCCCAGATTAATCCTTGGCATTTTTTTTGACATGTGATACTTTTCAGTTAACATGGCCACAGCTGGGGCAGACTTTTGCCCACATCATTTGGTAAAAGTATCAAGTAGAGGACACACATATTCTTGATAGATTTTGATGAGTGATATCAGAAATTACCTTATACACCATGAAGTTATTATAGAATGCGAGATGTAAGGTGATTGATTTGTGATTTGTCTTGCTACAACAGCTAGTTTAGTGTGCAACCTTATCCTGTAAGTGGTAGCACAAAAGGAATACAGAGGTCATTAAGGGTTTAGTTCAAGTTTAGAGATGCCAGTTTCATAGTTTTGATATCTTAGCTTTTCTGATAGAATCATTGTTGCCACTGTAAGGAATGATAGAGGAATTTTACTTTATTACCCTTTGAAACCATCTTTTCAAATTAACTCATTCATGGTATCATCATGAGAGATAAGGAATATATGATAATGCTATGATATTGTAAGATGTGGAAATCAAATAGTGTTCACTTTTAATGTTTAAAGACTGCATTTTTGAAGTTTTCAACATTATTTTGTATTCCTACGAAGAGTGTATAGTACTCCACTTATCTCTATCATATTCTTTAGTTTGGTGGAATGTAAACCATGAGTTTAGATATCTAAAGAGTTATATGAACGTGTGGAAAAGGTCTCATAAGCATTAATTCAAGCCGTAATTGATGGGGACATTTGAAATCACTCATCGTATTTGTAGTACTAGATTAAGTTGGATTCATACATCATAAGGCACTCGGGGATTCACTGGAATGCACAATAAAAGATAATAGGCATTTCTGCTCTCTGCATTTCCTTGGTATACCGTTAAACACACTGAAGAAAGTTGCACTTCTCTGACCCAGGCACTTGTCTTTTCTTTCTGCCTGCTCCACACATGGATTGCTGGCATTCTATCGTCAAACATAGAATATTCCTCTCACACATGACACTTGGCAACACTTATCTCACCTTACTCAGGCCTGGTGCTGTGTGCAACTCCTGCTTTTTGCCAAATGGTAGGAGCATCCAGTGGAAGTAGTTGGTAGGAATATTTTTTTTTAGATAGGAATATTACATAGACACATAAGGCAGCAGGTTTGGATGGTATTGCAGTGGAATTTATTAAAAAAGGGGGTGACTGTATTGTTGACTGGTTGGTAAGGTTATTTAATGTATGTATGACTCATGGTGAGGTGCCTGAGGATTGGCGGAATGCGTGCATAGTGCCATTGTACAAAGGCAAAGGGGATAAGAGTGAGTGCTCAAATTACAGAGGTATAAGTTTGTTGAGTATTCCTGGTAAATTATATGGGAGGGTATTGATTGAGAGGGTGAAGGCATGTACAGAGCATCAGATTGGGGAAGAGCAGTGTGGTTTCAGAAGTGGTAGAGGATGTGTGGATCAGGTGTTTGCTTTGAAGAATGTATGTGAGAAATACTTAGAAAAGCAAATGGATTTGTATGTAGCATTTATGGATCTGGAGAAGGCATATGATAGAGTTGATAGAGATGCTCTGTGGAAGGTATTAAGAATATATGGTGTGGGAGGCAAGTTGTTAGAAGCAGTGAAAAGTTTTTATCGAGGATGTAAGGCATGTGTACGTGTAGGAAGAGAGGAAAGTGATTGGTTCTCAGTGAATGTAGGTTTGCGGCAGGGGTGTGTGATGTCTCCATGGTTGTTTAATTTGTTTATGGATGGGGTTGTTAGGGAGGTAAATGCAAGAGTCTTGGAAAGAGGGGCAAGTATGAAGTCTGTTGGGGATGAGAGAGCTTGGGAAGTGAGTCAGTTGTTGTTCGCTGATGATACAGCGCTGGTGGCGGATTCATGTGAGAAACTGCAGAAGCTGGTGACGGAGTTTGGTAAAGTGTGTGGAAGAAGAAAGTTAAGAGTAAATGTGAATAAGAGCAAGGTTATTAGGTACAGTAGGGTTGAGGGTCAAGTCAATTGGGAGGTGAGTTTGAATGGTGAAAAACTGGAGGAAGTGAAGTGTTTTAGATATCTGGGAGTGGATCTGTCAGCGGATGGAACCATGGAAGCGGAAGTGGATCATAGGGTGGGGGAGAGGGCGAAAATTTTGGGAGCCTTGAAAAATGTGTGGAAGTCGAGAACATTATCCCGGAAAGCAAAAATGGGTATGTTTGAAGGAATAGTAGTTCCAACAATGTTGTATGGTTGCGAGGCGTGGGCTGTGGATAGAGTTGTGCGCAGGAGGATGGATGTGCTGGAAATGAGATGTTTGAGGACAATGTGTGGTGTGAGGTGGTTTGATCGAGTAAGTAACGTAAGGGTAAGAGAGATGTGTGGAAATAAAAAGAGCGTGGTTGAGAGAGCAGAAGAGGGTGTTTTGAAATGGTTTGGGCACATGGAGAGAATGAGTGAGGAAAGATTGACCAAGAGGATATATGTGTCGGAGGTGGAGGGAACGAGGAGAAGAGGGAGACCAAATTGGAGGTGGAAAGATGGAGTGAAAAGGATTTTGTGTGATCGGGGCCTGAACATGCAGGAGGGTGAAAGGAGGGCAAGGAATAGAGTGAATTGGAGCGATGTGGTATACAGGGGTTGACGTGCTGTCAGTGGATTGAATCAAGGCATGTGAAGCGTCCGGGGTAAACCATGGAAAGCTGTGTAGGTATGTATATTTGCGTGTGTGGACGTGTGTATGTACATGTGTATGGGGGGGGTTGGGCCATTTCTTTCGTCTGTTTTCCTTGCGCTACCTCGCAAACGCGGGAGACAGCGACAAAGTATAAAAAAAAAAAAAAAAAAAAAAAAAAACATAAGGCAGAAGTAGTTTTGAGGAAAATTAGGTAGGAACCTTTGAAAACTCTTTGCTAACAGTATCCTGTTAAGGGTGGGGCACTAAAGGCCAACAAGCAGCTTTGAAGTTCACCAGGTATGGAGATTTTCACTGTGGTCACAGTCTTGAGGGAGTTCCTGAACAGAACAGGATCAGAGATATTGATGGATAGATATGATAAAAGTCTATAGAATCTGAGAAAGTGCCAGGTGAATGTTTCTGGTCTGCTGACTACTGGATGATCACTTTTCTAATGTCCTTGTGCACTGCGATAGGATATTAGCAAATGAACTCAGTGCACCATAAGTGTCCCTCTTGTTTGTGTATTGTGTGCAAGGTTTCAACAAAAGTGTGATGAATACATCACTTAAACTAACCAATGTTGATTTTTTAATGTTTTTACCCCCCAGTTTCCCTTAATTTTAAAGCACTGCCCATTCTACAAAAATTTAAGATTGTTGAAATAGTGCAAATGACTGGGATATGTATAAAAGAAAGAGGCAGAAGGTCAAGAGAAAGGTACAAGAGGTGAAAAAGAGGGCAAATGAGAGTTAGGGTGAGAGAGCAGAAGAGGGTGTTTTGAAATGGTTTGGTCACATGGAGAGAATGAGTGAAGAAAGATTGACCAAGAGGATATATGTGTCAGAGGTGGAGGGAACGAGGAGAAGTGGGTGACCAAATTGGAGGTGGAAGGATGGAGTGAAAAAGATTGTGAGCAACGGTGCCTGAACATGCAGGAGGGTGAAAAGTATGCAAGGAATAGAGTGAATTGGAATGATTTGGTATACCAGGGTCAACATGCTGTCAATGGATTGAACCAGGGTGTGTGAAGCATCTGGGGTAAACCATGGAAAGTTTTGTGGGGCCTGGATGTGGAGAAGGAGCTGTGGTTTCGGTGCATTATACATGACAGCTAGAGACTGAGTGTGAGCGAATGTGGCCTTTGTTGTCTTTTCGTAGTGCTACCTTGCACGCATGCGGGGGAGGGGGTTGTCATTTCATGTGTGGTGGGTGTGGCAATGGGAATTAATAAAGGCAGCAAGTATGAATTATGTGTATATATGTATATGTCTGTTTATGTATATACATGTTTACGTTGAAATGTATAGGTATGTATACATGCGTGTGTGGACGTATGTGTATATACATGCGTATGTGGGTGGGTTGGGCCATTCTTTCGTCTGTTTCCTTGCGCAACCTTGCTAATGTGGGAGACGACAAAGTATAATAAATGAATATACAATATGAAGTTACAAGTGCTACACTTAAAATCCCACATCCTATATCAGCTCTGCTTATTGTAATGATGCATTCATCAAAATTTTGGTTGACTTTTATATCTTACAAAGTTGGTGTCTGTAAACTAGAAAATTAAATTCTTCATTTTCAAGGTTCTCTAAATCTGTCTGATGCATTATTGACAAAATCAGTGAAGCAGTCTATAAGGGGATCTGTCTGTAATTGTTGATATCTCTACATGTCTTATGTAGCATTTAGAGAGGCAAGTTGTCTTCTTTTTATATATGTATTTTACATTATTACTATCTAATCCCACATTTTCCTTATCATTCAAAACCCTACCTCTAATTAGTTATATAATATCAGAAGAGAAGTTATAAGGGTGAAAATGGAAAGTCACAACCTCTTAAATCATTCTCAGCAATGGAAACAATTATCCATAAGAGTAGATCAAAGATCATGAGCATGAGCCTAAAGAATATGATACAACAAAAAAGAAAGGCCTGCCCATTTTTCTTGTAGGTGTACAGGAACTGAAAAAAGTGATTTTGCATATATGAAGGTACAACTATTTCTTTTTCTTTTCAGATACAAGGCAGAAACATATGTTACAATCATGGAAAAATCATTCCACCGGCCTGCTGGTGTTGTTCATGGTGTAGAGCAGGAAGAACTTTCTGAAATTATTACATTTTTAAGGAAGTGGAAGCCAAATTCAGATGTGTGGGTATATTTTTATGGCCTTACTGACTGTACACATGTACACTGAACAATAATACTCGGAAGAGCTATTAAAATGTTTTTTGATACCCATACCAATAATAATGTTTTATCTCTAATTATAGCTTTTCCATGTATTTTGTATAATAGCTGCAGAGAGTAGAATTTTATTTGAGGATAACAACTTTAGTACTCTGACATTATAATGGTATATAGGGAATGATTTAGATGGTCAAAATGTATATTCAGCTTGTTCAAGTAATAATCATAATTTTGGTCAGTAAGTCTTTTGATAATCACAAGGAAGTCTTTACTCTTTAGTTTAGAGCATTTGTATTGCAACATTGACAAACTTTTGAAAGGGCTCACTAAGTTTTGGGAACAGAGAGAGAGAGAGAGAGAGAGAGAGAGAGAGAGAGAGAGAGAGTAGAATTGCATCTGGAATATTGAAAGCTGTGTGTATTGATGGAATGATGAATGAAATGGTGAAGAATAAATCTAAAATTAATGTTGAATGGATATAGAAAATGTGAATGGCATCATGGAAAAGTGCGTGTTAGAATAATGGAGTAACAAGTCTTAATCATGATTGGCAGGAAATTTGGTATGATTGTGATGATGTTGAAAGGATTCTTGAACCCCGTATAGGTGAAGATCAGGTTTAAGCACTTAGGCAGGCAGTGAAAGTTGCGAGAGAAGAAGAGAAAAGTGTATACAGCATTTGCAGATTTAGAAAGCATATGTTGAAGTACCAGCCGGCAAGGCAACAGGTTTGGATGGTATTGCAGTGGAATTTATTAAAAAAGGGGGTGACTGTATTGTTGACTGGTTGGTAAGGTTATTTAATGTATGTATGACTCATGGTGAGGTGCCTGAGGATTGGCGGAATGCGTGCATAGTGCCATTGTACAAAGGCAAAGGGGATAAGAGTGAGTGCTCAAATTACAGAGGTATAAGTTTGTTGAGTATTCCTGGTAAATTATATGGGAGGGTATTGATTGAGAGGGTGAAGGCATGTACAGAGCATCAGATTGGGGAAGAGCAGTGTGGTTTCAGAAGTGGTAGAGGATGTGTGGATCAGGTGTTTGCTTTGAAGAATGTATGTGAGAAATACTTAGAAAAGCAAATGGATTTGTATGTAGCATTTATGGATCTGGAGAAGGCATATGATAGAGTTGATAGAGATGCTCTGTGGAAGGTATTAAGAATATATGGAGTGGGAAGAAAGTTGTTAGAAGCAGTGAAAAGTTTTTATCGAGGATGTAAGGCATGTGTATGTGTAGGAAGAGAGGAAAGTGATTGGTTCTCAGTGAATGTAGGTTTGCGGCAGGGGTGTGTGATGTCTCCATGGTTGTTTAATTTATTTATGGATGGGGTTGTTAGGGAGGTAAATGCAAGAGTTTTGGAAAGAGGGGCAAGTATGAAGTCTGTTGGGGATGAGAGAGCTTGGGAAGTGAGTCAGTTGTTGTTCGCTGATGATACAGCGCTGGTGGCTGATTCATGTGAGAAACTGCAGAAGCTGGTGACTGAGTTTGGTAAAGTGTGTGGAAGAAGAAAGTTAAGAGTAAATGTGAATAAGAGCAAGGTTATTAGGTACAGTAGGGTTGAGGGTCAAGTCAATTGGGAGGTGAGTTTGAATGGAGAAAAACTGGAGGAAGTGAAGTGTTTTAGATATCTGGGAGTGGATCTGGCAGCGGATGGAACCATGGAAGTGGAAGTGGATCATAGGGTGGAGGAGGGGGCGAAAATTCTGGGGGCCTTGAAGAATGTGTGGAAGTCGAGAACATTATCTCGGAAAGCAAAAATGGGTATGTTTGAAGGAATAGTGGTTCCAACAATGTTGTATGGTTGCGAGGCGTGGGCTATGGATAGAGTTGTGCGCAGGAGGATGGATGTGCTGGAAATGAGATGTTTGAGGACAATGTGTGGTGTGAGGTGGTTTGATCGAGTGAGTAACGTAAGGGTAAGAGAGATGTGTGGAAATAAGAAGAGCGTGGTTGAGAGAGCAGAAGAGGGTGTTTTGAAGTGGTTTGGGCACATGGAGAGAATGAGTGAGGAAAGATTGACCAAGAGGATATATGTGTCGGAGGTGGAGGGAACAAGGAGAAGAGGGAGACCAAATTGGAGGTGGAAAGATGGAGTGAAAAAGATTTTGTGTGATTGGGGCCTGAACATGCAGGAGGGTGAAAGAAGGGCAAGGAATAGAGTGAATTGGAGCGATGTGGTATACCGGGGTTGACGTGCTGTCAATGGATTGAATCAAGGCATGTGAAGCGTCTGGGGTAAACCATGGAAAGCTGTGTAGGTATGTATATTTGCGTGTGTGGACGTATGTATATACATGCGTATGGGGGGGGGTTGGGCCATTTCTTTCGTCTGTTTCCTTGCGCTACCTCGCAAACGCGGGAGACAGCGACAAAGTATAAGGTAATAAGGTATTAAGGTAATAAGGTAATAAGGTAAATTTAGGACAATGTTGAGCCACAGCAAAACAGATCGAAAATTACATCAGTTTTATGATATTTATGTGTAGATAATGATCTGTTATGTGAATTAAAGGAAGTTAAATAGAATGGTGGTTCAGTCTGATAATGTGCGTTGTGGGGAGAAATGTTGAAAGCGAAATTCTAGTTTTTTTCTGTGAGTGAATGAGATATTCCAAGGGAAATATCAGGTCTAGTTCACTTCATATTCCTAAATATCAGCTAGGATATCTTGGTAGCACTCACCCTTCTTCGATCAATTCATAAATTGCCAGAGTTTATTGCTCAAACAGTCAAGACTCTCCTCAGCCAATCAGCAATCCCCAGCAGATGGAGTCACACAGAGTTATCACTGTTCAGTTGTGCACCACTTTTTGTATCATTCACATTTTATGCACATGCCTTGTCTCCTGCTAACAGATCACTGGCTTATTATGGATATTGTGCCTTTTCATTTGTTTCATTATGTTATATGTATGGTTTTATTACTGGTATTATTATTATTATCAGTGCTTATGTGATTTTGGAAAAATTTTAGTTATGCTGTGCAGGACCACGTTCAGGCAGAGGCCAGTTAACCTTAGCCTGTGATCCCACACCCTTAGGGACCCTGTTTCCATCGAAAATACAAGACTGGTAATGTGATTGCATCTCATAAGAATGCCCTTCAAGGAATCCTTTTTCTGGGTTTTGGGGTGAATTTGTCCGGTCATCTCATTTCTCCAGTCATATTTAAGAAGACAGATTACCCCTCCTCTACAGCCTGAGTGGGAGCTCTCTAATAATTTGGACTTACTACTTCCTAATAGACTTTCTAGCTGTTTAGCCCCTTGAAATAGTCCTTTTAAAGTCTCTTTTCCTTATAGCTTTAGGCTCTAGAAGGGGAATTGATAAATTGCACACTATACCAAGACACATAATCTTCTTGTTTTCCATGATAACCTTTTATGGGTTTGGATAAATCCAAACCCAGATTTTCTTGATGAGAATAAGAAAATGAAATCGTTACTTATAGATGTAATTTCATTTCTCTCCACCATTGGAAAGTTTCATGAGCAATTTTTTCTTGCCTTTCCCATCCTTCTGCTTTTGAAGCACCTTTTCTTGGAGCCTTTTTGTGGTTGCCATGGGTTGGCACCACAACCTGTGATCAGATGAGGTATGATCGAGTAGGGATATCCTTGTGTTGGGGTTGCTGATTAGTTGAGGCAAGTCTGGGTAGTATGAAGAATGAAGTTAGGTGATTCATTAGGGAATATTGAAGTCAGGATCATTCTTAGCTTTATAAAATTGGTTAGGAAGCTCTCATTTACTCACCTACTAACTGTTTGATCAATTCATGGATCACTGAAGACTTCTTGTTCAGTGGGCTCATGTCAGCTACTAAATGACTGCCACCAGATTGATTTCAGTGACCACCTACTCCGAGTCATTTGGAGCTCACAGTTCCTCAGATTGTATCTTTGACACAAGTAGTGTTTTGTGGAGACTGTTTGCTTTTCCCTTTGATCTTAGTTAATGAATTATATGCTATATCCAGACAAGAAATTTCTTGTTTTTGATGAGCTCTATGGGTAAAGATAAACTCAAACCCCAGTTTTTTTGGCCGAGAATGAAACCATTGAATTTAGAAATAGTCCCATTATTATCCAATTAATGAGCAAAAGGGTTCAGTGATTCAAGGATTGAACAAGACAGGTAAGTGCATGATTGTTTCCTTACCAGTTTTATGAAGGCAGGAATAATTCTGACCCTAATATTTCCTATGGAATAGCATTGCTCATGGGACACCACATTGGAGAGAAAAAGGTTTTCAACTTGAAAACGTAAATTTTTTGTTACTTGCTTATGGGTTGATATCAGAATTTACATCCACCATTTAGCTTCTTTGAGCTATCAGGTTGAGTCTTTTTTCCTATTGATGACTTATGATCTACAAGTAAACATGATTTATTTTTTTTTTTATTATACTTTGTCGCTGTCTCCCGCGTTTGCGAGGTAGCGCAAGGAAACAGACGAAAGAAATGGCCCAACCCCCCCCAATACACATGTATATACATACGTCCACACACGCAAATATACATACCTACACAGCTTTCCATGGTTTACCCCAGACGCTTCACATGCCTTGATTCAATCCACTGACAGCATGTCAACCCCGGTATACCACATCGCTCCAATTCACTCTATTCCTTGCCCTCCTTTCACCCTCCTGCGTGTTCAGGCCCCGATCACACAAAATCTTTTTCACTCCATCTTTCCACCTCCAATTTGGTCTCCCTCTTCTCCTCGTTCCCTCCACCTCCGACACATATATCCTCTTGGTCAATCTTTCCTCACTCATTCTCTCCATGTGCCCAAACCACTTCAAAACACCCTCTTCTGCTCTCTCAACCACGCTCTTTTTATTTCCACACATCTCTCTTACCCTTACGTTACTCACTCGATCAAACCACCTCACACCACACATTGTCCTCAAACATCTCATTTCCAGCACATCCATCCTCCTACGCACAACTCTATCCATAGCCCATGCCTCGCAACCATACAACATTGTTGGAACCACTATTCCTTCAAACATACCCATTTTTGCTTTCCGAGATAATGTTCTCGACTTCCACACATTCTTCAAGGCCCCCAGAATTTTCGCCCCCTCCCCCACCCTATGATCCACTTCCGCTTCCATGGTTCCATCCGCTGCCAGATCCACTCCCAGATATCTAAAACACTTCACTTCCTCCAGTTTTTCTCCATTCAAACTCACCTCCCAATCGACTTGACCCTCAACCCTACTGTACCTAATAACCTTGCTCTTATTCACATTTACTCTTAACTTTCTTCTTCCACACACTTTACCAAACTCAGTCACCAGCTTCTGCAGTTTCTCACATGAATCAGCCACCAGCGCTGTATCATCAGCGAACAACAACTGACTCACTTCCCAAGCTCTCTCATCCCCAACAGACTTCATACTTGCCCCTCTTTCCAAAACTCTTGCATTTACCTCCCTAACAACCCCATCCATAAATAAATTAAACAACCATGGAGACATCACACACCCCTTCTGCAAACCTACATTCACTGAGAACCAATCACTTTCCTCTCTTCCTACACGTACACATGCCTTACATATTCGATTAAAACTTTTCACTGCTTCTAACAACTTGCCTCCCACACCATATATTCTTAATACCTTCCACAGAGCATCTCTATCAACTCTATCATATGCCTTCTCCAGATACATAAATGCTACATACAAATCCATTTGCTTTTCTAAGTATTTCTCACATACATTCTTCAAAGCAAACACCTGATCCACACATCCGCTACCACTTCTGAAACCACACTGCTCTTCCCCAATCTGATGCTCTGTACATGCCTTCACCCTCTCAATCAATACCCTCCCATATAATTTACCAGGAATACTCAACAAACTTATACCTCTGTAATTTGAGCACTCACTCTTATCCCCTTTGCCTTTGTACAATGGCACTATGCACGCATTCCGCCAATCCTCAGGCACCTCACCATGAGTCATACATACATTAAATAACCTTACCAACCAGTCAACAATACAGTCACCCCCTTTTTTAATAAATTCCACTGCAATGCCATCCAAACCTGCTGTCTTGCCGGCTTTCATCTTTTGCAAAGCTTTTACTACCTCTTCTCTGTTTACCAAATCATTTTCCCTAACCCTCTCATTTTGCACACCACCTCGACCAAAACACCCTATATCTGCCACTCTATCATCAAAAACATTCAACAAACCTTCAAAATACTCACTCCATCTCCTTCTCACATCACCTCTACTTGTTATCACCTCCCCATTTGCGCCCTTCACTGAAGTTCCCATTTGCTCCTTTTTCTTACGCACTTTATTTACCTCCTTCCAAAACATCTTTTTATTCTCCCTAAAATTTAATGATACTCTCTCACCCCAACTCTCATTTGCCCTCTTTTTCACCTCTTGCACCTTTCTCTTGACCTCCTGTCTCTTTCTTTTATACATCTCCCACTCAATTGCATGTAAACATGATATGTTGACTATTTCTTTTAAATTATTGGCGATGGAACTTGATACTGATGTTTTTGATAATTTTCAAATATTATTACTTCCTAGTTGTTACTGGAATATTGTGATACAGGTGACACAAGTGTACCAGGAAAAATGCTTCTAGTTTATTGTGTAGAATTGAATTAGTGTGTTTATGAAGGGGGTGTGAATAGAGACAGCAGTATTACATGATGTTTCAGCCCATTATGTAGAGGAAAATTGGAAATAATGTGACATGTTTAAGTGAAAGCCTTTGTTTTCTTCAGCACGCTGGACATGAGTCGAGAATGTGTGTAAATGAAATGTATGTGTTTTATCTTAGATGAGATGGACTATAAGGTTTAGAACTTTATCCTTGTAAGATGCATTAAGTCAAATTAATCTCAGATTTTTAATTACACACAGGTTTGCCATCAAGTATTATCCTTTTGCATTGTCAGCCCTCAGTGTCGGCTCAGCTGCATTCATCAATGCTCACTATCGGAAGGCCGTCAAATTGCGGAACTCTGGATTCTTGACTAGTTTGCTACCTGTGATCATGCTGCCCTCCATTGCGAGTAGTTTAATGCATCACCAAGTAAGAAGCCATTCTTCAAATTCATAGACGTTATATTTGTAATACCATGAAGACTGATCTGGAGAATCTGTATAAAGTGATGCCTTCAAGCTTCATTGATGGTTTACTGCTTGCTTTGACACTACATGTATCTCCCAAAGGTTGCTGTGTGCTATCATAATTGTTTTATTTTTTCAGTGTTATTCCTTCAGTCTTTTCATACAATTGATGAATTTTTAACATCATTTTATGTACAATTGATGAATGTCCATCTCTCTTATATGGAGTTTTACAATTTTTTTAGTGGAGGCACTTTTTACATAATTTACTTACATTGTTGCTAAACTGGCATATATTTTGCATTCTTTGGAGAATGGGGTGTTCTCTGCTGTTGGCAGATGAGACAATGGTAAGGGACTAAGATGTAATGAAATGTTTTCTTTATTCCTACTTTAAAAAAGGGAAATATCCTTCATGATACAGATTGCAGCAGTTTTATATTTTTTTTTTTTTTTGAAGGAGAAAGACCTTTTGATGCTGTACTCATCTAGAATGCACAATTTATCTTTTTGAGACATTTAGCTACTTAGCAGAAAAGGTTTAATGGATATTAAGATCAGAATGTAGTATACTGAAGTAAGAGTGACTTGAAATTAATATTTTAGCTCACTTTCTGGGAATCAGTTTTTTGAAAGCAGGTGGAATGAAAAAACATCTAAATGATGATGATGTGTGTTGTAGTTTTCTTGAGAATGTGTTTAAACCAAGGATAACAAATGCATAGGTCTATCTATTTATCAATATATATCTCTGATGCCTGTTCCCAGCTGGAACTCCCTCAAGGGGATGGCCACAACAACAGTCTCCATAACTAGTGAACTCCATTGTCACTTCTTACCCTCTAGGATGAGGAGAACCTTTAGTGCCTCACCCTTAACAGGCCCTGGCAGAGGGCAACTCTAACACAGTGTTTGCAGAGGCTCCTACCTCATGTTCCTACCGACTACTACTACATAATGCTCCTGCCTAATGTTCGTACCTACTACTTCTTCCTAATGTTTCTATCTAATGCACAGGTATAAGAAAGTAATTGTTTCATATTTGCAGATTTCAGTATAGTTGAACCAAGAAATTCGAAAAGCTGCAGATAACTAATTTCTTACAGATAAGAGGTAATGTGGAAATATTAAACTGAGATTGGTCATCTGAATAGAAAAAACAGACCACAAATTTCTCCTAAGATATAACAAAGTGTGGGTATTTACTGGTTCAGTATGAATACTTTCTATGAGTAATTTTTGTGGCCTTGTCAGACATATGACTGATTCATAACATTTAACCAAGCACAACTTAACAGAAACTTTATGAGCAACCCAAATCTCTCCAGTTACCCTTCAGTGACTGACTGTGTGCACTTAAGCCACTCCATGGAAATGGGATTGAATATACATTATAGTTAGATAGAATGGTATTTAGGGAAGCAGTGATGGCTTGTGCAAAAGATGCTTGTGGCGTGAGAAGCGTGGGAGGTGGGTTGATTAGAAAAGGTAGTGAGTGGTGGGATGAAGAAGTAAGATTATTAGTGAAAGAGAAGAGAGAGGCATTTGGACGATTTTTGCAGGGAAAAAATGCAAATGAGTGGGAGAGGTATAAAAGAAAGAGGCAGGAGGTCAAGAGAAAGGTGCAAGAGGTGAAAAAGAGGGCAAATGAGAGTTGGGGTGAGAGAGTATCATTAAATTTCAGGGAGAATAAAAAGATGTTTTGGAAGGAGGTAAATAAAGTGCGTAAGACAAGGGAGCAAATGGGAATTTCAGTGAAGGGGGCTAATGGGGAGGTGATAAAAAGTAGTGGTGATGTGAGAAGGAGATGGAGTGAGTATTTTGAAGGTTTGTTGAATGTGTTTGATGATAGAGTGGCAGATATAGGATGTTTTGGTCGAGGTGGTGTGCAAAGTGAGAGGGTTAGGGAAAATGATTTGGTGAATACAGAAGAGGTAGTAAAAGCTTTACGGAAGATGAAAGCCGGCAAGGCAGCAGGTTTGGATGGTATTGCAGTGGAATTTATTAAAAATGGGGGTGACTGTATTGTTGACTGGTTGGTAAGGTTATTTAATGTATGTATGATTCATGGTGAGGTGCCTGAGGATTGGCGGAATGCTTGCATAGTGCCATTGTACAAAGGCAAAGGGGATAAGAGTGAGTGCTCAAATTACAGAAGTATAAGTTTGTTGAGTATTCCGGGTAAATTATATGGGAGGGTATTGATTGAGAGGGTGAAGGCATGTACAGAGCATCAGATTGGGGAAGTGCAGTGTGGTTTCAGAAGTGGTAGAGGATGTGTGGATCAGGTGTTTGCTTTGAAGAATGTATGTGAGAAATACTTAGAAAAACAAATGGATTTGTATGTAGCATTTATGTATCTGGAGAAGGCATATGATAGAGTTGATAGAGATGCTCTGTGGAAGGTTTTAAGAATATATGGTGTGGGAGGCAAGTTGTTAGAAGCACAGAAAAGTTTTTATCAAGGATGTAAGGCATGTGTACGTGTAGGAAGAGAGGAAAGTGATTGGTTCTCAGTGAATGTAGGTTTGCGACAGGGGTGTGTGATGTCTCCATGGTTGTTTAATTTGTTTATGGATGGGGTTGTTAGGGAGGTGAATGCAAGAGTTTTGGAAAGAGGGGCAAGTATGCAGTCTGTTGTGGATGAGAGAGCTTGGGAAGTGAGTCAGTTGTTGTTTGCTGATGATACAGCGCTGATGGCTGATTCATATGAGAAACTGCAGAAGCTGGTGACTGAGTTTGGTAAAGTGTGTGAAAGAAGAAAGTTAAGAGTAAATGTGAATAAGAGCAAGGTTATTAGGTACAGTAGGGTTGAGGGTCAAGTCAATTGGGAGGTAAGTTTGAATGGAGAAAAACTGGAGGAAGCAAAGTGTTTTAGATACCTGGGAGTGGATCTGGCAGCGGATGGAACCATGGAAGCGGAAGTTAATCATAGGGTAGGGGAGGGGGCGAAAATTCTGGGAGCATTGAAGAATGTTTGGAAGTCGAGAACATTATCTCGGAAAGCAAAAATGGGTATGTTTGAAGGAATAGTGGTTCCAACAATGTTGTATGGTTGCGAGGCGTGGGTTATGGATAGAGTTGTGCGCAGGAGGGTGGATGTGCTGGAAATGAGATGTTTGAGGACAATATGTGGTGTGAGGTGGTTTGATCGAGTAAGTAATGTAAGGGTGAGAGAGATGTGTGGAAATAAGAAGTGTGGTTGAGAGAGCAGAAGAGGGTGTTTTGAAATGGTTTGGTCACATGGAGAGAATGAGTGAGGAAAGATTGACAAAGAGGATATATGTGTCAGAGGTGGAGGGAACGAGAAGTGGGAGACCAAATTTTAGGTGGAAGGATGGAGTGAAAAAGATTTTGAGTGATCGAGGCCTGAACATGCAGGAGGGTGAAAGGCGTGCAAGGAGTAGAGTGCATTGGAACGATGTGGTATACCGGGGTCGACGTGCTGTCAATGGATTGAACCAGGGCATGTGAAGCATCTGGGGTAAACCATAGAAAGTTTTGTGGGGCCTGGATGTGGAAAGGGAACTGTGATTTCGGTGCATTATTACATGACAGCTAGAGACTGAGTGTGAATGAATGGGGCCTTTGGTGTCTTTTCCTAGCGCTACCTCGCACACATGAGAGGGGAGGGGGTTGTTATTCCATGTGTGGCGGGGTGGCGATGGGAACAAATAAAGGCAGACAGTATGAATTATGTACATGTGTATATATGCATATGTCTGTGTGTGTATATATATGTGTACATTGAGATGTATAGGTATGTATATTTGCGTGTGTGGATGTGTATGTATATACATGTGTATGTGGGCGGGTTGGGCCATTCTTTCGTCTGTTTCCTTGCGCTACCTCGCTAACGCGGGAGACAGCGACAAAGCAAAATCAATAAATAAATAAATAGAATGGTATTATCATCTATCATAGCTAAATGCAGCCCATTGCTTTTTTTCATACTTAATTGCCATTTCCTGCACTAGTGAGATAGCAACAAGAACAGACAAAGAAAGGCCACATTTGCTCACATCCATTCTGTAGTTGTTGTGTGTGATGCACCAAAACCACAGCTCCCTATCCACAGCAAGGCCCCACAGGCCTTTCCATGGTTTACCTCAAATGCTTCACATGCTCTGGTTTACTCCATTGACAGCACATCGACTCCAGAATACCACATTGTTCCAATTCACTCTATCCCATGCATGCCTTTTACCTTCCCACATGTTCATGCAGCGATTGCTCCGAATGTTTTTCCTTCCATCCATCCTGCATACCCTCTTCTGCTCTCTCAACCACACTCTTTTCATTACCACACATCACTCTTACCCCTTCATTACGTACTTGATCAAACCTCTTCACAGCACCTATTGTCCTGAAACATTTAATTTCCAACACATCCTTCCCCCTCCACGCAGACTTTTCTATAGCATATGCCTTGCATCTATATTATATTGCTGGGTCTTCAAACATACCTATTTTTGCCCTTCCAGATAATGTTCTCTCTTTCTACACATTCCTCAGCACTCCCAAAACCATCACCCCTGCCCCAACTCTATGACTTACTTCTGGTTCCATGGTTCCATCCACAATTTTAATACCTAACTAAGCTGAGGTCTATCCTGATTTTTCTTTTCTGTGAAGAATTGGTAGCAGCATATAGTTGAAATAGAAAGAAAAAATTGTATTCTATTTTGAGTGAAGTCATGGAAAAAGAAATGAGAAAACCTTGTAAGATAATAAATTAATGGCTTAAGATAAGTTTTAGTCTGTTTAAAGGATAAGAAAAATATAAAATGCAAGGTGATAACAAGTAGTGGTGATGTAAGAAGGAGATGGAGTGAGTATTT
This sequence comes from Panulirus ornatus, assembly GCF_036320965.1. Taxonomy (NCBI): domain Eukaryota; kingdom Metazoa; phylum Arthropoda; class Malacostraca; order Decapoda; family Palinuridae; genus Panulirus; species Panulirus ornatus. Next base: position 23,577,515 of record NC_092246.1, on the reverse strand, counting down.
TGAAGGTTTGTTGAATGTGTTTGATGATAGAGTGGCAGATATAGGGTGTTTTGGTCGAGGTGGTGTGCAAAGTGAGAGGGCTACGGAGAATGATTTGGTAAACAGAGAAGAGGTAGTGAAAGCTTTGCGGAAGATGAAAGCCGGCAAGGCAGCAGGGTTGGATGGTATTGCTGTGGAATTTATTAAAAAAGGGGGTGATTGTATTGTTGACTGGTTGGTAAGGTTATTTAATGTATGTATGACTCATGGTGAGGTGCCTGAGGAGTGGCGGAATGCCTGCATAGTGCCATTGTACAAAGGCAAAGGGGACAAAGGTGAGTGCTCAAATTACAGAGGTATAAGTTTATTGAGTATTCCTGGTAAATTATATGGGAGGGTATTGATTGAGAGGGTGAAGGTATGTACAGAGCATCAGATTGGGGAAGAGCAGCGTGGTTTCAGAAGTGGTAGAGGATATGTGGATCAGGTGTTTGCTTTGAAGAATGTATGTGAGAAATATTTAGAAAAGCAAATGGATTGTATGTAGCATTTATGGATCTGGAGAAGGCATATGATAGAGTTGATAGAGATGCTTTGTGGAAGGTATTAAGAATATGTGGCGTGGGAGGCAAGTTGTTAGAAGCAGTGAAAAGTTTTTATCGAGGATGTAAGGCATGTGTGCGTGTGGGAAGAGAGGAAAGTGATTGGTTCTCAGTGAATGTAGGTTTGCGGCAGGGGTGTGTGATGTCTCCATGGTTGTTTAATTTGTTTATGGATGGGGTTGTTAGGGAGGTGAATGCAAGAGTTTTGGAAAGAGGGGCAAGTATGCAGTCTGTTGTGGATGAGAGAGCTTGGGAAGTGAGTCAGTTGTTGTTCGCTGATGATACAGCGCTGGTGGCTGATTCATGTGAGAAACTGCAGAAGCTGGTGACTGAGTTTGATAAAGTGTGTGAGAGAAGAAAGTTTAGAGTAAATGTGAATAAGAGCAAGGTTATTAGGTACAGTAGGGTTGAGGGCCAAGTCAATTGGAAGGTAAGTTTGAATGGAGAAAAACTGGAGGAAGTGACGTGTTTTAGATATCTGGGAGTGGATTTGGCAGTGGATGGAACCATGGAAGCTGAAGTGAATCATAGGGTGGGGGAGGGGGCGAAAATTCTGGGAGCCTTGAAAAATGTGTGGAAGTCGAGAACATTATCTCAGAAAGCAAAAATGGGCATGTTTGAAGGAATAGTGGTTCCAACAATGTTGTATGGTTGCGAAGCGTGGGCTGTGGATAGAGTTGTGCGCAGGAGGGTGGATGTGCTAGAAATGAGGTGTTTGAGGACAATATGTGGTGTGAGGTGGTTTGATCGAGTAAGTAATAATAGGGTAAGCGAGATGTGTGGTAATAAAAAGAGTGTGGTTGAGAGAGCAGAAAAGGGTGTTTTGAAATGGTTCGGTCACATGGAGAGAATGAGTGAGGAAAGATTGACCAAGAGGATATATGGGTCAGAGGTGGAGGGAACGAGGAGAAGTGGGAGACCAAATTGGAGGTGGAAAGATGGAGTGAAAGAGATTTTGAGTGATCAGGGCTTGAACATGCAGGAGGGTGAAAGGCGTGCAAGGAATAGAGTGAATTGGAACGATGTGGTATACTGGGGCCGACGTGCTGTCAATGGATTGAACCAGGGCATGTGAAGTGTCTGGGGTAAACCATGGAAAGTTGTGTGGGGCCTGGATGTGGAAAGGGAGCTGTGGTTTCGGTGCATTATTACATGACAGCTAGAGACTGAGTGTGAACGAATGGGGCCTTTGTTGTCTTTTCCTAGCACTACCTCACACACATGAGGGGGGAGGGGGTTGTTATTACATGTGTGGCGGGGTGGCGATGGGAATGAATAAAGGCAGACAGTATGAATTATGTACACGTGTATATATGTATATGTCTGAGTGTGTATATACATGTATAGGTATGTATATTTGCGTGTGTGGACGTGTATGTATATACACGTGTATGTGGGTGGGTTGGGCCATTCTTTCGTCTGTTTCCTTGCGCTACCTCGCTGATGCGGGAGACAGCGACAAAGCAAAATAATAAATAAAAAAAAAATGCAAATATGGAAAGATGAAGAAAAACTCGTAGAAAGTTTTCATTTGTTGAACTTACATGCAAGATAATATCTTCTATTTTATTGATGATTACCCCAAGACCTATTTCAATGAAAGAAGTCTTTTGTTACTCAGGACTTCTTTCTAAAGGTTTTTGCAGCCCAAGGATGCACTTTTTCCAGTTGCAGGGAAAAGTGGACTCCTTTGGAGCGAAAAGTCCTTTGTCTAGATTTTAGTCCCACTGATACACCGTTGTTGAAGATGACTTTTCACTCATGGCGTAACCTCTTCCAGGCAGAGCCCAGAAACACCACTGATTCATTTAAAGGGCATTGTGATGGGAGAGATGATGAAAATCACTTAAGGGTTACATGGGAGCGAAATGAAAGGGAAGACATACAGGAAGCTTTTAAAAGATAATATGATTGGACACTAACTAGAAAAACAGGAAACAATTCTAGAATTGGCTGTGCATGATTTGTGAACAGAAAAGGACATCCATTAACATACACTAATTTATTAATTCATTTTTTGCAGTTGGTTCAGGGGCCATTTTTGCTGCAAAAGGTACAATGTCCACTGTGTATAGAGCTTAGGGGAGGAATGGTACAATTGTTTTGTGGGTTTATATATCCAATGGTGCTGGCTCCCCTTGCTGCATTTCAGGTTAGTACCATAATAGTATTATAATCATTGATCATTGATGTTTTCAGTGAAAGAGCTTCTGAACTTGTGAATTATAGCTTGCACAATATATATGACAGCTAGAGAGTGAATGTAAGCATATGTAAGCACCCTCCTCCATGTTCAGATCTCGATCATTCAGAATCTTTTATACTCCATCCTTCCATCGTCAAGTTGGTCTCTCCCTTCTTGTTTCCTTCACTTCTGACACATATATCTTTGTCAACCTTTTTGTGCTCATTCCATATGTCCAAACCATTTCAGCACACCCTCTTCAGCTGTTTCAACCACACTTTTTTTACTACCACACCTCTCTAATGCTTTTATTACATACAGTCAAACCTCCTCACACCACATAGTTCCCTCAGACATTTCATAGTTCCCTGAAACATTTCATATCCAACACATCCACCCTCCTCTGCACATCCTCAACCTATGGCTCATGCCTCACATCCATATGATATTGTTGGGACCGCTATACCTTCAAAACATACTGTTTAGGCCTACCAGAGAACGAACTCTCTTTCCACATATCCTTCAGTGCTCCTGGAACCTTTGCTCACACACCCATCATATGACACTTCTGCCAATGTTTCCATTTGCTGCTATGTCTACTCTCAGGTATCTAAGACACTTCATTTCCTCCAAGTTTCTTCCATTCAAATTTACTCTCCAACTAACCTGTCCCTTTCAACTTCCTCATTTCACACACTTTTCCAAACTGAGCTGCCAACTTCAGTTTCACTCTCAAATCTGCCAGCTATGCCTTATTATTTACAGCTGTTATTTTAGCCTCTACTCTCATAAGCTATCTCTGTGTATCCCAGCCATTCAGACCTGGACCTGTGGCGTACACCTTGCTAGTGCTTTCCATAGTGGAGGCCAACCACTTGAGAATAGGCCATTGTGGTACCACTCTTTTTATATACAACATAGCACTGGAAATCGATTCCTTCATTCATCTCTCCCTCATCCTATAACCCTTCCTTCTTCAAGAGTCAGGTTTACAAACACCTGAACTCAAATTAATCCCTGTTATAGTTTTTCCATTGTATGTTTTGTACTAATTATTTTACATTCAACCAAGATGGTCTTGATAATGTCATACTTTTGCTTGTGTCATGCTGGATACTGTATAAAAAAGAAGAAAGAAAGGGCCTTGATAAAGGTTACCATATGCATAACAAGGGTGTAATTTCCAATACTGTGTATATTTTTCAGACTATGGAGATGCTTACCTGTAATGTGTCTGCATAGGCAAGCATACTTTTTTATTTCATGGTTTTCATAAGTGTAGTACTCTTTGCTTTATCAGGGTAACAGCTTGTAGGGGTTTGTAATTGTTTTATTTTATGGATTTATACTTGTACATTCCAGTTGGCTACGAGACTTTATACATATCCCCTGCCTAGCGTCTTTAAGCCTAAAGCATGGTTAAAGGAATACATCAAATTGAGTCGTCCAATACAGCATAAGGTGTATCTTCTTGCTGGGATACAAGTAAGTAATATCATTTGTATTATATTGATTCCATAGGTTCACAGGAAGTTCCTACGTTGAAAACTTACTTGAGCCAAGTTACTGCTTCTATTGTGTTTTTAAAGTATGGTAATTTCAGTAAAAGCTCACAGTATTTTGAAGAGCTGAGGTGTTCGATGATTGCTAGAGATACTTGAGAAGAGAGTTAATTTCAGGAAAAAATGGAGAATATTGTTAGATTATTGTAGGAGGTTATTTAGGTACTAGTAAATAGTTTGAGTGCAGTTTGAGTGTTAGGAGAGTATTTGAGATGTATTAGAAAATATTTGCTTTTGGATAGTTGAAGTCATTGTTGATTAGTGATGGAGAATCATGAAAGCAGTATTTGTGAGATTTGTTAAATCATTGTTGATAAGTTGTTTGATAGAGATGGGATTAAGTGTTGAAGCAATACTTAAGATTTTTAGGAGGTTTTTTGATTAGTAGGACAGTATTAGATGATACTTGAAGAACTCTTATTTGGTATTGGTGAAAAAATGAAAAAGTACAGAGGTGCAAGAGCAGCATTGGGTATATATTAGAAAACAGTTGTGTATATAAATTGTGTAATTTTTGGATATGAGGAATGTTGAACTTTTTGAGATTTATTAGAGCAGTGATAAGATATTTTAGGAGTGTATTGGAGAATGGCTGAAGTGTTTAAGCAGGCAATGAGTCAGAATTTAGGCTTTGAGTATTTTCTCTTACACAGATAGAATACTTCGCTAGAGGTATTATTATTTTTCAAATAAGTATCAAGGTTGGCGTGTTGTTTGTTGAAACAGTCCATTTCCCATATAGTTTCTTGTAAGGTAAAGAAAGAAAAGTTTAGTGCTGTTGATAGTCTGAATTTACCAGTAGCAAAAGCCATTTTACTCCTGTGAAAATATTATGCCACTTCTAGGTTATGATTGCTTTGTAACAGAAATGCCATTATGGCTTAGAAACAGGATACCATGTACCAGCTGTTGGTATCATTATCTTTTTCCAAAGTTACTAACCTTGTCATTCATGGAAATCCTTTGTAGGTGCTTTAGTAATTTAACACTTAAGTTACTGAAAAATCTACTGCATGCATAAGTTACATAGGCTCAAGTCTTTCTGGTGTAGTCGCTAAGGTATATGGTAGGTTTGCAATTGGTTGTATCTAAAAGATTAATGAATCCCCGGTAGGTGAAGAATAATGTAGATTTAAGAAAGGAAGAGGCATTCATTAAACTCCTATTGTTTCATTGAATTTAGTTTTGCAGTTACGATTTTCTGGTCCTTTAAGTTACGACCAAAGGTAGATTTGACCCTTTTGGTGCACAGTTGATTTTTTGGGGGGCTTCCTTAGAGCAGAAGTAGTGGAACATTGTTTTTTATTGTTACCTGTATTTATGAAAAGTTACACAAAATATGTCATTTTTCTCAGGGGTTAAGACTAACCTTTCTTTATTTAGGAAAAGTACATTATTTCATGGACTGGGAAGCCTAAGTGTGTTAGTTTACATGTACTTACATTTCATGATTTTGAATTTGTTTACTTTATTAGTGTAGAAAAACTATACAAGCCATTTTCTTAACTATGAATTAAGAATTAAGCATTTATATAGTAGGAAAATTGCTTATTCTAACAATGGTGTTGGCACAGGGACCAGGGGAAGGCATATTACCAATACTAACTGCCTGGGTATGAGGAAGGTTAGTGACAGCTGCATAGTGAACCAGCCCTTCAGTTTCATATTTTTCCTACATACTCTAAGTCTTCCTCTGTATTTTGAAGTTCTGTACTTTCTCCTGTTATCACAGTATCATGTGCATACTAAAAAATCACTAAACTCACCTCTTATCTTTTTCTAGTTTTGCTTTTCTTTAAGTAATACCTTCCAAACCTCACTTGCAGCATCATATATGCGGTCATATATGCAGCTGTTAGAGAACTATAGGGACAGACAACACACTTCTCATATCCAACTTCAACCCAAAACCGTTTGCTTATTCCTATTTGTCCGAACACATGGTTTAGTTTTGGTGCATTACACATAACAGCTAAATGGTGGATGTGAGCAAATGAGACCTTTTCTTAATCTGCTCGTGATGCTACCTCACTGATATGGGAAACAGCGAACAAGCTTGAAAAACAGTGTTTTAGCTTATCCATAAAAACATATTACTGATTCAGTCAGCTTCCCCTTCATTAATTCTTTCTCATTTCTTATCATTAGATGAAAACAAAATATTTCATTTCTTATTTCTTATCAATTAATCTGAGCACAGAAAAATTCAATTAGATTGCAGCTGGTATGGCTTGGACACATTGGGAAGCACAGAATCTCTTCACTGTAATTTCCAAGCTGTCAGACATGGAGGAGGTTCTAAGAGTACATTATGAAGAGAAGACAAACCAACCCAGTAATTTCTAAACATACTTACATCTTCAGAGAATAAGTGGGAGGAAAATTGTAATGGATTTGTTTATTAGGCATTTTGGTGCAAAGAATTGAAAATAATGGTTTATGAATAATGTAAATAAAAGTTTTATATAGTACAAAAGGGAATTTCCTTTTCCACATCAATTTTGCTGATTTACACAATCATCATTCATATAATTAAGCACATGATGATTGTGCTGCCATTGTCAGTGCATGTGTTTTCTTCTCATTACTGAACACTACTTACTTATCCCACCTCTGGTATAGGTTACATCACTTGAACTACCTTTCTAGGCACTGTGAACCATAATTCTTCTCAGTATTGAAACTACAGTTACCATCTTTGTAATGTTTTTATAAAAAATGCTTCAGAGCTCCATGGCAATTTATGATTTGATAAACTGTGCTGCTCTTACAAGAAATAGATGTTAGTGATGAAAATCTTTGATAATCTTATTTGTTTGAGACAAAATAATTTCACATAAATAGCACACACCTCTTTTTGTGTGCCTTCAAGTACTTCTGGAGTACCTCATGCCTCATAGCAGAGCTGGATAAGGGCATGCAGCACAAGTAAACAATTTTTCATGAAGTTCAGTAACGTGTGATTTTAAGAAATTTATGCTCTTGTTAATCATAAGGTTATTGAGTTTTTCTTCTTCTAAGAAAACCTGAATATCCTACACACAGAGTGTACTGTGAATATGAGGATTTCTGCAGTGAAAGGGTTGATTGCCATATTTGGATTGTGGAAGTCCTCAGCACCATTGTGATTTTTTTCCTCCTAAAGGTTATCATTGAGAAAGGAAAAACAGTACTCCTAGTCACCATAGAATGACTCAAATCTTTAGGTGGAATATGTTTCTCCTGCTGATGGTTTCTTTTAGCAACATTCACACCAGATTACTTTGTGATCTGCTAAGCACATTCAGACTTAGAGTTGTCACTGAGAAACATTCTTGATTCTGTCTTTCAAAGATTGCTATTTCTTGTATATAATTTAATTGCTTCATTTAATTCTTAATCTCAGTTTTTCCTGCTTCCTTACCTGTTTTTTTCCCTTTATGTAAAGTTAACTTTTGTTCTTTTCATATGTATTCTTATTTCCTGCTGTATAAACAGTTGGCAAGTGCATGATTATCATGATACTCTATCATGCACAACGTTTCTAAAATATATGGTGCACGAAGAAGTTAAAATGAGAAAATCAATGGGAAGATGGACACAAAAGGTGTGTACTGGCCAGTCATTACAGGTGACAGTACATTACTCTTATTCGCCCAATAACAGATATTGGCTGCTTACTTTCATTTGTCTCTCCTCACTTCTTTAGCATATATACTTCCGGATCTCAGCACTTGAAGGCTAATGGCCAGTTACTGAAATATTTTGGAAAGATTCCTTATGTGCCATCTCACTTGAAATACCATACTTCATGGAGATAGATCAAAACTTTAAGAGAAATTCCTTAGTAAGATATTTTAGTGTTTTTTGCAGTGGGAGTGATAATCCATTCAAAGTGACAGGAAGATTTGAATTGGATTAATTTCCAATGGCTTAAAAGATTGATTGAAGATGTCTTTAGAGATGCAGACATTCTGTTCTGAGTGAGCCATTGTTCAATTGTGTTATTTAGTGCTGCAAGTTTGTTGTTTCTGTTGTAGTATCAGGGTGTTGAGTTCCCTTCTGCAGAGAGTAACATATCCTTAAAGCTTCAGAAGCCACATAAAAGGAGTCCTGGAGTTATTTGATTATAGAATATACACATAGCTGTCATCCAAGAAACTAAAGTTGCACTCACATCCACCTTCTCTCTGTTATAACTACAAAGCCTTAAGACAAGACCGACAGGACAAACAAGAATGAGGACTTATGATAATTGTCCACCACAATATCCCCTTTGCTGGTCCTCTTGAACGCAGAACAAAACGCAAACAATAGAAATTATCTATCTTATTTCTCCATTCCCATACTGTACTGCCTCTTTAGCATCACTCATATGCATCCTCAATTGGTACCTATGCTCATTGTGTGAAAGTGAAAGGTGCACTTCCACACTAATAACAGTGCTTTTTACCTTTTCACTGTAAACTTTAAATTAAATCATCGGCTGAGACCAAAGCTTCCATTCATGCCACTTTCATACACAAAACGGTTGCATTGCCTTCTTCTTTGGTCTGCCTCTCCTTATACCTTCTATAGACACCCTAACCACTTTTCAGTCCTGCACACTTTCGACATACACTTCACAGCGGGGTGGCGGCGAGACTGGATGAAGGCAGCATGTATGAATATGTACATGTTTATATATGTATATGTCTGTATGTATATGTATGTATACGTTGAAATGTATAGGTTTGTATATGTGCGTGTGAGGGCATTTCTGTATATACACGTGTATGTGGATGGGTTGGGCCATTCTTTCGTCTGTTTCCTTGCGCTACCTCACTAACGCGGGAGACAGCGACAAAGTATAACAATATATATATATATATATATATATATATATATATATATATATATATATATATATATATATATTGCTTTGTCGCTGTCTCCCGCGTTAGCGGGGTAGCACAAGGAACAGACGAAAGAATGGCGCAACCCACCCACATACACATGTATATACATACACGTCCACACACGCAAATATACATACCTATATATCCCAACGTATACCTATATATACACACACAGATATACATATATATATACACATGTACATAATTCATACTGTCTGCCTTTATTCATTCCTATCGCCACCCCGCCACACATGAAATAACAACTCCCTCCCCCCTCATGTGCGCGAGGTAGCGCTAGGAAAAGACAACAAAGGCCACATTCGTTCACACTCAGTCTCTAGCTGTCATGTAATAATGCACCGAAATCACAGCTCCCTTTTCACGTCCAGGCCCCACAAAACTTTCCATGGTTTACCCCAGACGCTTCACATGCCCTGGTTCAATCCATTGACAGCACGTCGACCCCGGTATACCACATTGTTCCAATTCACTCTATTCCTTGCACGCCTTTTCACCCTCCTGTATGTTCAGGCCCTGATCGCTCAAAATCTTTTTCACTCCATCCTTCCGCCTCCAATTTGGTCTTCCACTTCTCGTGTATATATATATATATATATATATATATATATATATATATATATATATATATATATATATATATATATATATGACCTCGGTGAGACCTGACCCTTTTGGTTTAGGCTAAAGGTCAGGCTATCATACCCAGCAAGGGTCGTGCAGTTGTGCTAGAGAGTCATATCGTCTCGCTGAAGGGAACACTTTATTCTCAGATTTGAAAATAATTAAATGAAAGGTATAACGTAGCTTCCATCCATTCCCAGCGCCACCCCGCCCCACAGGAAACAGCTACGCCACCCCCTGCGTCAGCGAGGTAGCGCCGGAAAACAGACCAAGAAAGGCCACATTCGCTCACATCCATACACGATCTGTCATGTGTAATGGGCCGAAACTACAGCTCCCTTTCCACATCCCCACATCGGAAAAAAGGCTTTATGATGGTAGGGAAATGCAAATACGAACTGTAATTTGTGAGAAAATAGCAGTACCATTTGCAGATGGCAATATGACGTGGGAATGGTATCCGGCTTAATCGAAGGGGTGGAGGGGGTGATGAGAACGCGAGAGCCGTTACTTTGTTCTGTAAGTTTCAGCCATTTGGTACATGTCCCGCTTCTACTTGCCTTCATCTTAGTAAGGTATGGCGTAGCCTTAGCAAGAGCTCGAAGCGGCTCGGGAAATGGCTCGGACCGACGCATGTGTACACTAGTTGTGGATGTGAGGGCAGATGTGGGTGAAGGTCCGCTGGGCCACAGGTGTCCCGACCACACTTGTCACGTATTCCCGTCGCCGCCCTATAAACCTACTTGATAGAGAGTGTTGAGGACGCCTCTCTTGATCCGTGCGGGCCTGTGTCGTCTGCAAAGACACGTTCTATTACTGTAGTCCCTGAGGTGACGTAATGACGGCTGATTAGCAAAATAGTTAATACTGGTAATCGTAAATAAAGTGGATAACTTTAGTCATTACACTCAATAAGTTTGCGTGAACATCACTGCAGGGGTATCTTTAACCTTGTAAGTACAAAGATACGACCTCTGTGAGACCTGACCCTTTAGGTTTATTGTAAGGGTCAGGCTATCATATCCAGGCAAGGGTCGTACTCCTGTGTTGTATAGTCGTAACATCTTGCTGAAGGAGACACTTTATCCTCAGATTTGAAAATGATGAAGTGTGAGTTAATAGCAGCAACACGCAATAAAGGCTGCACTGGATGAAGTAAGGTGATGTGTACCTTCAGCCAGTCAACAGGTCAGGACGATCAGGAAATGGTTCCAGTAAACAGCTTATCAGGTGGGGGCGGTGCACTCCTGTACATACCACGGGCTACACACACACACTGCATGCGCGGATGCTTGATGTGTGTGTGTGTTTGTAGCTGTAGGTATCTATGCGTTTTTGTGTGAATATCCGTTTGATCTGTGTGAGTGTAACGATTCACCAGGTCCAAGACTGCCATAGACTCTTGTCAATAATAGCCCAGTCTCGTAATGGCACAAGTTGAGTGTATGACTGTACTTTCGTGATATGTAATTACCTATTCGTCCAAAATGGGGAAACAGAGTTGTACATGTGGGGCCACTTCTCGAACTTTTGTTAATCTTAAGATCGTGTTTATATATGTGTTTTTCAGTGTACATGCATGTATAAGTTTGTATGCGTGAGTTGGTATGTATGTATAGATCATTTCTACGTAGATGAACAATGTGAAAGAGTTTTCACATGTCTTGAAATTTGTGTCCTATCAAGTCAGGTGAGATCATTGATCGCTTGTTACTACTGAACTGTACCTTGTTCTAGTGTTTCCACACTCCACTCACCTCTCCTTACGGAAATATTCCTGTGTATTGTCCTAGCATCTCTCTAGTTTCAAGATTGTTCTCCACATCATCTAAATCTCCGTCTGCGTTACTCACACTGGGACAACAACTGTTTCACTGGAGGTTATTCAGTGGTAGGAACTCAGCCGCACTCTGCAACACCTCCGCTGCATGACTTTTATTACTCTCTCTCTCTCTCTCTCTCTCTCTCTCTCTCTCTCTCTCTCTCTCTCTCTCTCTCTCTCTCTCTCTGTGACAGTTGCTGTTCCCTCCTCTCTCCTCACTTACAAGACATAAACAAAAGTATTGTGAAATCATAAATTTCGGAAGTAGTTTCATACACACAGCCTTAGCTGTTCACATTCTTGTGTGATTCAAGAGATTTATAACTATAACGTCTCGTTACAGAGACATGTAACTACAAATTTTTTTGTACTTTGGATATGTGACGCTGGATGTGTGACGCGTCACGCAGGTTCTGGCCCAATGATCTTGACCTGTTTATAGCAGTAAACTGTACAGCAACATACGTGCGTACGTACGCTTATGTTTATTGGTCATCTCTCCATGTTTCACCTCGAGCACGACGGTACGATCCTTGAACATGACGGTACCATTCATAGGTTTGATGGCATGACCCTTGACCCGAAATTTTAAGGTTCCAATGAAGGGTCAAGCTGTCATGCGCCAGTATTGCTTCGTCATGCTGAAGCTCGTACCGTCCTGCTCAAATATCGAACTATCCTGCACCAGGATCGTACCGTCAGGTTTGAAAGACTCGCTATGCAGTGGTCATCCTACGTAGGCTGAGGGAACTGACTCAAAGTGACGTGTGTGAACAGGTGCAAGACATGAAGTAATGATAACCAGTGTGCAGTTTCACTCAAGGTCAAGGGTATGAGTGGCGCTTAATTACGACAAGAGAAGGTCAGAGAACTGCAGGAAATGGGTCAGGTCAGCAGGAAAGGTCAGCTTCATCTTATCTCCATGGGAATACTTACTGATGACGGTCTGCCATACATCACCTTCCTATTGCTTTATCTGAACATGAATGATAATAATAATAATAATAAGTGAATTATAATGATAATGATAATAACAACAACAACAACAACAACAATGATATACTTACAACCTCAGTAAGGCAGCATCAGGAAGAAGCGAAGAATGGCCCTGTATATGCAGTTTCTATCCGTCCTGTGTTTGGTAAGATATACGACCAAGTGATGGAAATGAAAACACACATAGTCTAGAACCACACTTACTCTGAAGAGGGAAGAGATTGTCAACGAGACAATCTACACAAACATGAAATGTTAGAATGTCAACAGTGGTTGGGTTGGGGCTGAACTGGTAGAGTGATGTGTGCGGTCCTAATAAGGCTCTATACGATTGCGATGCCGAACTGCATCCCGGAGACGAGGGATCTCTGATGGCAGGAGCTGACGGTGGCGGGAATGGTGCAGTAGTGTGTACCTTGCGTGAGGGGATTAGACTCGGTGATATCGGCCACACCTCGACCCACATGATTATGATAACGTTAAGATAACAACTTTGCCGAGTGTCACTTCCGGCAGTTTGAGTGGATACATGTTCACGTGCCACCCTGTGACGTCACACCTGGTTGGTTCCATCCCGTGACGTCACACTAGGTCTGGTGATACACCATGATATTACACCTGGTCTGCTAGGACACAGTGACATCACAGCAAGGCAGATAGGACTCCTTGACGTCACACGTGGTATGTCTGGGTTCCCGGGGCCAGACACGTGACGCACCAGCCTGACGGGCCCGGCATGTGGGGAGGGAACACATAGTTAAGAATACGATTATCTGGTACGATCATTGGAAAGATCTTCCCATTTTCTGATATTTGTTTGTTAGTTTGTATGGTGGGGCTGACATCATGGTGTTTGTGTGGAGGCTTTATATCAAGTTGTGAGGTCGCGAGTCTATACCCCGACCTACAGGGTCATATGCTGACCCCTCAACACCGGGGGTCACCGGGAGCACGCCTCCACCAACGTGTAGATCTGAGTTGTTACGTGTACTGTACAGAGACGGTCGTCATCGCCACGTGCACGTGTACTGTACAGAGACGGCCGTAATCGACACGTGCACGTGTACTGTACAGAGACGGTCATCATCGGCACGTGCACGTGTACTGTACAGAGACGGCCGTCATCGCCACGTGCACGTGTACTGTACAGAGACGGTCATCATCGCCACGTGCACGTGTACTGTACAGAGACGGTCATCGTCACGTGCACGTGTACTGTACAAAGACGGTCATCGCCACGTGCACGTGTACTGTACAGAGACGGCCGTCATCACCACGTGCACGTGTACTGTACAGAGACGGCCGTCATCGCCACGTGCACGTGTACTGTACAGAGACGGTCATCATCGCCACGTGCACGTGTACTGTACAGAGACGGTCGTCATCGCCACGTGTACTGTACAGAGACGGCCGTCATCGCCACGTGCACGTGTACTGTACAGAGACGGCCGTCATCGCCACGTGCACGTGTACTGTACAGAGACGGCCGTCATCGCCACGTGCACGTGTACTGTACAGAGACGGTCATCGCCACGTGCACGTGTACTGTACAGAGACGGACGTCATTGCCACGTGCACGTGTACTGTACAGAGACGGCCGTCATCGCCACGTGCACGTGTACTGTACAGAGACGGTCATTGCCACGTGCACGTGTACTGTACAGAGACGGTCGTCATCGCCACGTGCACGTGTACTGTACAGAGACGGTCGTCATCGCCACGTGCACGTGTACTGTACAGAGACGGCCGTCATTGCCACGTGCACGTGTACTGTACAGAGACGGGCGTCATTGCCACGTGCACGTGTACTGTACAGAGACGGCCGTCATCGCCACGTGCACGTGTACTGTACAGAGACGGTCATCGCCACGTGCACGTGTACTGTACAGAGACGGTCGTCATCGCCACGTGCACGTGTACTGTGCAGAGACGGTCATCGCCACGTGCACGTGTACTGTACAGAGACGGCCGTCATCGCCACGTGGACGTGGCTTGTGGCCGTGCCGCTGCAGGAGTTGGTCAGGACGTGACACGAGCAACAGCCGGACACACCCACCTCCCGCTGCTGAGCAGAGGTCAACTTGTGTCTGTGTGTGCATGACGGTACCACCCTTGATCATGACGGTACCACCCTTGATCATGACGGTACCACCCTTGATCACGACGGTACCACCCTTGATCACGACGGTACCACCCTTGATCATGACGGTACCACCCTTGATCACGACGGTACCACCCTTGATCATGACGGTACCACCCTTGATCATGACGGTACCACCCTTGATCATGACGGTACCACCCTTGATCACGACGGTACCACCCTTGATCACGACGGTACCACCCTTGATCATGACGGTACCACCCTTGATCACGACGGTACCACCCTTGATCATGACGGTACCACCCTTGATCATGACGGTACCACCCTTGATCACGACGGTACCACCCTTGATCATGACGGTACCACCCTTGATCACGACGGTACCACCCTTGATCACGACGGTACCACCCTTGATCATGACGGTACCACCCTTGATCATGACGGTACCACCCTTGATCATGACGGTACCACCCTTGATCACGACGGTACCACCCTTGATCACGACGGTACCACCCTTGATCACGACGGTACCACCCTTGATCATGACGGTACCATCCTTGATCATGACGGTACCACCCTTGATCATGACGGTACCACCCTTGATCATGACGGTACCACCCTTGATCATGACGGTACCACCCTTGATCATGACGGTACCACCCTTGATCACGACGGTACCACCCTTGATCATGACGGTACCACCCTTGATCACGACGGTACCACCCTTGATCACGACGGTACCACCCTTGATCATGACGGTACCACCCTTGATCACGACGGTACCACCCTTGATCATGACGGTACCACCCTTGATCATGACGGTACCACCCTTGATCACGACGGTACCACCCTTGATCATGACGGTACCACCCTTGATCATGACGGTACCACCCTTGATCATGACGGTACCACCCTTGATCATGACGGTACCACCCTTGATCACGACGGTACCACCCTTGATCATGACGGTACCACCCTTGATCATGACGGTACCACCCTTGATCACGACGGTACCACCCTTGATCATGACGGTACCACCCTTGATCATGACGGTACCACCCTTGATCATGACGGTACCACCCTTGATCACGACGGTACCACCCTTGATCATGACGGTACCACCCTTGATCACGACGGTACCACCCTTGTCTACAACGGTCCGATCCTTAAGCATGGAGATACGATTCGTAAGTAAGACGCTTAAACGCAACGCTACGACCATTTAGCTCGACCCTACGACGTTTGAAAGTGACGCTTCGAACCTTGAGCATGACGGTACGACCCCTGAGCACGAGTCAAACCTTTGTATATGATAGCTTACTTTTGACGTCACTCACGGACCAGGTCAAAGGTACTCATTCCAAGAGTCGTGCTGTTCGTGTTCATGGGCTTAACTGTCGTGCTCAGGGGTCGTACGGTTGTGCTCAATGGTCGTACGGTTGTGCTCAATGGTCGCACGGTTGTGCTCACTGGTCGTATGGTTGTGCTCACTGGTCGTACGGTTGTGCTCAGTGGTCGCACGGTTGTGCTCAGTCGTCGTACGGTTATGCTCAGTCGTCGTACGGTTGTGCTCAGTGGTCGCATGGTTGTGCTCAGTGGTCGCACGGTTGTGCTCAGTCGTCGTACGGTTGTGCTCAGTGGTCGCACGGTTGTGCTCAGTCGTCGTACGGTTGTGCCAAGGGGTTTCAAAACCAGTCATCTATCTACATGAATTCTCCTCAGGATTTTGGCGATATATGGTACATGGCAAACGTTACAAGGTACACACATTGGAGCTGTACCAGGGTCATAAGGAAGGGAGCTGAGGGGAGGAGATGGGTAGCCTGTGGGTGGTGTTGGTGGTGGTGGTGGTGGTGGAGTCAGTGGGAGGGCGAGGCTCGTCCTCCACCATCAGTGTGGTACGAGCGGTCGGCGGGTTCGCTCAGCAGTGACCCGCACCTATTGTGTAGCTGGAAGAGCCAGACGGAGGTGGTGTGGTGTGGGGACTAACCCAGGGGAGTGGCTATAAGGCAGAAATAGGTGCCTGTGGCTGGTGAAGTAAATCTTCACCTTTGCGCATGACTGTACGATCGTTAGATATGACGGTACGATCGTTAACCACAAACGTATTGGTGTGATGACCCAGCGTCTCGCCTGACCCTTAAATGTTAGGTTAAAGGCCATTAGGTTAAAGGCCACACCATCATACCCTTGAGCTTAAGGATTGTACCGTCATGTTCTGGGTATTATTAGTGCAGACAACGGTGACAACGTAGATATTTACTCAGTGTCCGACAGTTTGGAAAACTACATATTAAATCTAAAAGTTGAAATGCAAAAAGAAAAAAAAAAACATTTTGTGTTTGCTATTGGAAGTGTAACGATATTATCTGATTTCTTATTATAACCAAAAAGTCATTGTTATTGGTGTATGTGAAATATACTTACAAGAGTAAAAGATATTTATATATAAAGGTGCGACCGATCACTCAGATAATCTGGTTCACATAAGAACATTCGGATACGAGCGTCTGCGTGGAGACGTTCCCAGAAGGACATTCGGATACCTGGAGAAGAGTGAGGAGGAGTGTGAACAGTGCTGCTACTGGGGTTGGCTGTGTATTGAGGACAACACCTGCTTTGGGTTGAACTGTGTCGATGATGTAGTGCTGATCTGGATGTAGATATGATGGGGCTTCGAACTCTGCAATATACTCTTGCCACATAGAAGTACAAGGATAGATCAAAGGTAAAAGGAAACTTTTAAAAAATGAGAGTAACAAAGTGAAAAGAATGGACTTCACAATGAACAGATATATCTCAGAAAAAAAGATGCAAATATTCTCGTGTGTGTGTGTGTGTGTGTGTGTGTGTGCGTGTGATGAATATGTGCGTGTGCCTCATTTGCCGGCGCATTTGTTTATTTTTTCTCTATCTGAGAAACATTCTTTTAATTTGAAAAAAAGAAAAAACGAAAAGGAACTTGTTTTTTATGTCACTGCAGACGGTTTACCTACTGCCAGGTAGGTCTTACTACTCAGTACTGAGCTGGACAGGATGACCCTTCGGTTTGCGTGGGGTGAGGGTCGAAAAGATGTTGGGTGGGATAGTTTTCAACAGATGAGAATTATATGATCAATCGAATCTGTAGACTGTGTCATATACTTCGATATCATATATACCACTGCTCTAAATATACATTTTTATTGGGTATAATGGTTGTCAATATCTGTTGGTCACTGAGTCAGAATTCATACGTATACGGCAACTATATCATGCAAGTGTCTCATTATTGAGATATTTAAGATAATCACTTCAGGAACACACTAACAGTTGTTCAAAGTAATTCATCAGCGGATGAGGTTTGGATATAGTCCACCTTCACTGCAACAATTGTTGTCGGTTAACTGAAGAATTTTGACATTTTTATTTATACCTGACAAATTTTTGTTTTGTTTTTGTACAGCGGTTCTAGCATCCTCATTCAGTCTATGATAGAGACAATTGGGAAACGTTGGCAGGTCGGGACGCCATTGCTTAAATGTCCAACTACACACTAGAATATTTCAGAGAAAAAGAAAAAGCGGGCCGTGTGTCATGACACACTGGCACTCCACAATGTACACACTCCTCCCGTTGTGACGTCATGTGGTTATCGTAACAAACATGTTCGTGTGTGTGTTGTCAGTGCCAGGCAGTAATCATGCATTGACGTGGCAATCGATGCTTTTAAGTAATGTCTTTACATATTCGTTAGTAGGCTGTGTTCATGCGAGTTTTTAAAAGCAATATAATGCCTAAGAAAATACTAACGATGGAAAATTACCTTTAGGTTTTAGAAAAGATGATATTGATAACTTTCTCAAAAATTCGTAAATACTTTCCCCTTGTCTTTTCTTTTGCCTTTTCATGATTTTCATAATCTCATAATTGATGTGGACTTTTGTCCGTGACTGGAGCCTTCAGTATAAAAATAAAAAAAAAATAAAAAATCACGGTCGCTTTTGAGTATACACAAACTTTATGCGAAATACATGATCTTAAGATATTTTCATCAAATCTAAACATAGCTACACATGGGTTATCACATGAATACTTTTGTCCCCTGAAACGAAACTTAACTCTATGTTTGTTATTGAACGCTGGAACCCAAACAGATGGTCATCTGGGTCAAGGAAATGGACGGAAGGAGATGCCAGAATTTATAAAGGTATTCTGTGAAGCAAATTTCATTTGCAATACTTATGATCAACTGAATCTAGATTTTGTAGAACAGATTTTGATTAATAAGTGTTCAGTCATAGTAGTTATTTGTGTTATGCTACAGCCTTTAACCATCCACTTCCCTCACACACACACACACATACCTGTGTAACCTTGGGAATGTTCCACACAGGTGTTACACATGATCCGCCTCTACACAGGTGCTACACATGATCATCTACCTTTAAAGTGTTCACCAAGCCACTTCAGTGCAGATAAACGGGACCAACTAACGAAGAACTAAACCTTCAAGGTTACACTTCCATATATAGACCATAATTAAAAAAAAAAATTTTCCAATTTTCTAGGTTTGGAATTTGTCGATCTTATAGGCAATATATATATATATATATATATATATATATATATATATATATATATATATATATATATATATATATATATATATATATATATATATATATATACATATATATATATATATATATATATATATATATATATATATATATATATATATATATATATATATATATATATACATAAAACACTTTACTTCCTCCAGTTTTTCTCCATTCAAACTTACCTCCCAATTGACTTGACCCTCAACTCTACTGTACCTAATAACCTTGGTCTTATTCACATTTACTCTTAGCTTTCTTCTTTCACACACTTTACCGAACTCAGTCACCAGCTTCTGCAGTTTCTCACATGAATCAGCCACCAGCGCTGTATCATCAGCGAAAAAAAACTGACTCACTTCCCAAGCTCTCTCATCCACAACAGACTTCATACTTGCCCCTCTTTCCAAAACTCTTGCATTCACCTCCCTAACAACCCCATCCATAAACAAATTAAACAACCATGGAGACATCACACACCCCTGCCGCAAACCTACATTCATTGAGAACTAATCACTTTCCTCTCTTCCTACAAGTAAACATGCCTTACATCCTCGATAAAAACTTTTCACTGCTTCTAACAACTTGCCTCCCACACCATATATTCTTAATACCTTCCACAGAGCATCTCTGTCAACTCTATCATATGCCTTCTCCAGATCCCTAAATGCTACATACAAATCCATTTGCCTTTCTAAGTATTTCTCACATACATTCTTCAAAGCAAACACCTTATCCACACATCCTCTACCACTTCTGAAACCACACTGCTCTTCCCCAATCTGATGCTCTGTACATACCTTCACCCTCTCAATCAATACCCTGCCATATAATTTACCAGGAATACTCAACAAACTTATACCTCTGTAATTTGAGCACTAACTCTTATCCCCTTTGCCTTTGTACAATGGCACTATGCACGCATTCCGCCAATCCTCAGGCACCTCACCATGAGTCATACATACATTAAATAACCTTACCAACCAGTCAACAATACAGTCACCCCCTTTTTTAATAAATTCCACTGCAATACCATCCAAACCTGCTGCCTTGCCGGCTTTCATCTTCCGAAAAGCTTTTACTACCTCTTCTCTGTTTACCAAATCATTTTCCCTAACCCTCTCACCTTGCACACCACCTCGACCAAAATACCCTATATCTGCCACTCTATCATCACACCCATTCAACAAACCTTCAAAATACTCACTCCATCTCCTTCTCACATCACCTCTACTTGTTATCACCTCCCCATTTGCGCCCTTCACTGAAGTTCCCATTTGCTCCCTTGTCTTACGCACTTTATTTACCTCCTTCCAGAACATCTTTTTATTCTCCCTAAAATTTAATGATACTCTCTCACCCCAACTCTCATTTGCCCTCTTTTTCACCTCTTGCACCTTTCTCTTGACCTCCTGTCTCTTTCTTTTATACATCTCCAACTCAATTGCATTTTTTCCCTGCAAAAATCGTCCAAATGCCTCTCTCCTCTCTTTCACTAATAATCTTACTTCATCCCACCACTCACTACCCTTTCTAATCAACCCACCTCCCACTCTTCTCATGCCACAAGTAAAGTGTTTTAGATATCTGGGAGTGGATCTGGCAGCGGATGGAACCATGGAAGCGGAAGTGAATCATAGGGTGGGGGAGGGGGCGAAAATCCTGGGAGCCTTGAAGAATGTGTGGAAGTCGAGAACATTATCTCGGAAAGCAAAAATGGGTATGTTTGAAGGAATAGTGGTTCCAACAATGTTGTATGGTTGCGAGACGTGGGCTATGGATAGAGTTGTGCGCAGGAGGGTGGATGTGCTGGAAATGAGATGTTTGAGGACAATGTGTGGTGTGAGGTGGTTTGATCGAGTAAGTAATGTAAGGGTAAGAGAGATGTGTGGAAATGAAAAGAGCGTGGTTGAGAGAGCAGAAGAGGGTGTTTTGAAATGGTTTGGGCACATGGAGAGAATGAGTGAGGAAAGATTGACCAAGAGGATGTATGTGTCGGAGATGGAGGGAACGAGGAGAAGTGGGAGACCAAATTGGAGGTGGAAAGATGGAGTGAAAAAGATTTTGAGTGATCGGGGCCTGAACATGCAGGAGGGTGAAAGGAGGGCAAGGAATAGAGTGAATTGGATCGATGTGGTATACCGGGGTTGACGTGCTGTCAGTGGATTGAATCAGGGCATGTGAAGCGTCTGGGGTAAACCATGGAAAGTTGTGTGGGGCCTGGATGTGGAAAGGGAGCTGTGGTTTCGGGCATTATTGCATGACAGCTAGAGACTGAGTGTGAACGAATGGGGCCTTTGTTGTCTTTTCCTAGTGCTACCTCGCACACATGAGGGGGGAGGGGGATGTTATTCCATGTGTGGCGAGGTGGCGATGGGAATGAATAAAGGCAGACAGTGTGAATTGTGTGCATGGGTATATATGTATGTGTCTGTGTGTGTATATATATGTGTACATTGAGATGTATAGGTATGTATATTTGCGTGTGTGGACGTGTATGTATATACATTGTGTATGGGGGTGGGCTGGGCCATTTCTTTCGTCTGTTTCCTTGCGCTACCTCGCAAACGCGGGAGACAGCGACAAAGCAAAATACGTAAATAAATAATATATATATATATATATATATATATATATATATATATATATATATATATATATATATATATATATATATTTTTTTTTTTTATTGTACTTTTCGCCATTTCCCGCGTTAGCGAGGTAGCGTTAAGAACAGAGGACTGGGCCTTTGAGGGAATATCCTCACCTGGCCCCCTTCTCTGTTCCTTCTTTTGGAAAATTAAAAAAAACGAGAGGGGAGGATTTCCAGCCACCCGCTCCCTCCCCTTTTAGTCGCCTTCTACGACACGTAGGGAATACGTGGGAAGTATTCTTTCTCCCCTATCCCCAGGGTTAATATATATATATATATATATATATATATATATATATATATATATATATATATATATATCAATTTTGTGTGCGTTACTAGTCATATTCCACACATCACGACAAAATAGCCACTCTTAAGACAAAAATCAAAATCGCATCCATCATTCATAATGTAAGAATCATTAGCAGTGTGAAAAAAAAATAAATCTGGCATAGACAGCCTAACTGTGGTTGACATGAATTTTTACCAATAAATGATTTACCCTAACAACCTTTAAAACTAGTTTGTTAGCCTGACACCCTAACAAAATTTAAAACTATTTGATTCACATATAACCTATACTAGCCAAACAAAACAGACATTATTGATCAACTAATAACTTTATCAGTCAAAAGTTAGTGTTGGTTAATATGTGATCTAAGAAACTCAGTAGGTAACTTAAAGAACACCAAGACATGGTTGATCAATTGATAACAACTTACACAGTATTAAGGTAACGTAACCAGGCAACTAAAACCCAGGGCAGTTTTCACCAAGAACCTAATCTTGACTAACATCATACACGGACGGTATTAATACTAGATAAGCCAACCTAACTAAGCAGATATCATTGATGAATAGATAACGTAAAACAAAAACCCAGACGGTAGTGATCAACCGATAACCTACCCAAATAAAACTGTACCGGAAACCATCCTGACTGAATCTTAATTTACAGTAGATTTTATGTATTCGGCAGAGGCTTGGAAGATGTAAATAGGTGTGCTCTGGTATTATCAAATAACCTCGTAAGATTAGGCCAGAGAGAATTAAAGTTGAATTGGATCAGATTAAGCGTATATTAGTTTCGATATATGATTATTTGCTTTGTTTCCATTTTATGTAATGATTTTGTTTACTGTGATTTTTATTGTTCCTGTTTTCAAAATAGTTGACATATTAATCATGATACATGTTGCAGGAAGAGATTACACCATACCAGATAAGGAGAGAGAAGCCCTAGTGTGTCAAGGTTGGGCGGGTTCAGGGGTAGATACCGGCAAGGTCGACTCTCGCTGCTGACCCTGTGATAACACCCGCACCGCGCCACCACGCTTAAAAGTTTTAACCTACGTGTTGACAGCGGATTGTGTTTACAGCGGATTACTTGATTTAGAATGGTTGCAACACATAATCCTGAATACTTTCAGTCTGTCTTTCGTGAACTGCGGCTAATCATGCTGAAAGTACTATAATTACACGTCTCAAGATTTTTGCGGTGGTCTATTTCGCCAAAACGTCATGGTAAAAATATTCTTTTTCGCCTTTCAAATTATTTTCAGCTCATCTTTTAAGCAGTTGCTGTCATTGCGTAAGTTGTTAGCAACATAGATTTCGAAAAAAAATATCACCGTTGATCATACAGAAAATTCTTTCAGTTCAAAGTTCAAAATGTTTCCCGTGTGTTCTAAACCACAGTAATCATGTTTGAAATTCTGGCAATGCACAAATCAAAATATGGACACATTATCATTATACTATCTGCAGTGTCTTAAAATGCCAAGATGCTGAGCAACTAAGGTACTTGCAGTTTTTTGTTTTGAATACCTTCTGTGCTTTTAAGAATTATTTTCAGCTAATGTGTTAAGATTTTGTGAATGCATACATGTGATTTCAAACGGATGAAAATACGGGTGCGCTTTCGAATCGTTTCAGAGCGCGAAACACTGATAGTATATGCAGAGTACGACTTGAATTTCTGCCGATAAGCACCTGTGTGTTTTCAAAGCCCAGTCCTTTTTGGCAAAGCTCCTGTGAACTTCGCTATCACTGTCATTGCCAAAGTTCCCAGAGTCATATCAGAGACACATTACTCCTCTCCGTCTTCACCTGATGAAAAGAGCAAGAAACAGCACAAGTGACAGTTAGAGATACAAATGGCAGGGTAAAACAGCAGAACACAGATAAGGCTTCCCGAGAGATGGTGTCGCCATCGGTGAGGTGATGCAATGCACCGGTCGAGGTTCTCTGTATCTTTGGCCTCGCTAGCAGCCATTCCCACTACAACCCCTGGATGCTCGTGACCATGTACAGAGAGGGAGAGAGATAAGGCCCTCAGAATTTTCGCCACTTTATGCTCTCATCCCAGCTCTGCATATTAGAAATCAAGTAATGATATTCACTCTCATCCTAACCGCGTTATGAACTTCACGCATCTTGAGTATCTGACTTTACCTTCAGTGGGGAATCACGATCTTTACAGTTCAAGGTCGAGCATATGCAAAGGAGTGAGACTATCTGACATCGTGAAACCAGATTCGTTTTTGTAATTTCAAAATGTCATTGGCCTACAATTATCGGGTGTCTTTTTGCTCGTTATGCTTCTGTTGTACGAGATTCTCTTCTTCATATGAACTCAATAGGATTGGGTATCGTTTTTGAAGTACCAGGAATCAGAATCCGAGTTTATCCGTAGTGCCTCAAGGTAGGAGCGGGGCTTGTAGTGATGACGTCATGGATGTAAACTGCTTAAACTGCTTTAGTTGATCTTATTTGGTCCACCGGTCGCTTTTGCCCAGGATCAACAAGTTATTGTTGCTTTAGTGGAGGGTCCTTGCACGACCAGTAGTGCTAAACAAAAGGTAAACGAGTGAGAAGGGAGAGGGGAAATATAGATATGAAGATAACGAAAAAGAGGAAGAAAATAGTGGATGTGTGTTTCAAGATGTTCCATACCCGAGCGTCAATTGTTCATATTGCAGTTTTGATAGATAAATGTAATTAAAGCTTAAGACTCACCCTTTTCAAGGACGACCTCTCGCAAGACATTAATGAAAATTTGACAGACCAGTCTAATCACTAGATTTTTGTTTCCTCTGTGCTTGTAGGACTGAAGGAACAAAACCTTAAAAAAGTGGGAAATAAAATCAGTGATCTGTGAGTGACTGAACCAATGTGAGTTTGTTGTTCATGTGTGGACCAAGGGAACCGCTAGCCAGGGAAAATACAAAAAGGATCCATAAAGTTATATGATTCTTTTTAGCGGAGGAAGGCGGTGGGAGACACGCAGACACAGAGTGTATCCGGAAGAAGTTAAGACGATATATAAGTTACCTTTGAGACTGACCGAGGCACCAGAGTCGGCCCTGAGACTCACCTCTTCCTCATGGGCGGTACCACCGCTCATCTGCCGGGGAGCTTACTGTCGCCCACACTAGGCCCACTCACCCATAAGGTTGGTACACGCTGCCTCACTCTTCCTACGTTCCACCTGCATGTACAACACTTTGTTATTATTCCATGATTTAAATTCCAGGTGCTCCTTCCCTGAACTCCCCCCCCCCTCCCCTCCCCCGGTGCTTACACAGGACTTTCTTGACCATAGGTATTTTTAGTGTTACCCTGATCTCCGCCCCGCATAGTGCCGCCTGTCCTCTCCCCGCCCCACATAGCTCCGCCTGTCCTCTCCCCGCCCCACACAACGTCGGCTGTCCTATCCCCGCCCAACATAACTCTTCCCGTCGTCTCCCCGCCTCAAGTAACTCTGCCCCTCCTCTCCCCGCCTTGTTATGACAGTCTGTAAATTCTGCCTCCTGGGGAAGGATCAGGTAGCAGTATTGTCATCATCAGGAATGTTTACGATAAAGGAGCGAGCTGGGGATAAGAAACAGACGTGCCCCATCACAGACGGGAGAACACATCCACACGTTCCCAGACTCAGGAACGACCGTGACCTGTGTCCTGTCCTGACTGGAGACGTTGACCCTCCCTCCCTCCCTCCCCGCCATCCTAGTTCCGGCAGGTACGTCCTCCCACCGTACTGACCGTCGCTTGGCAGTGCAGGTGTGTTAACTTATACAAAACATAGCTGCTGTTCTATGTATATATCTGAAAAAAAAACCGATGGTTTAACTGACTTTGTTTACCCGGTTGGTTTATAGTGTTAGCACAAGTGTGCTTGTAATGCCACTTCCCTGCGTTATCTGTGAGCACAGGTGTTGCAGGTGAACACCTGCAGAAGGCAGCAGTGCGGCTCACATACCTAGACACTGCCTTCCCTGCTGGCCGACGAGGGTTGTATGACTACCCTAGTGCCGTCCTACCGCCAGGCCAGGCACAGGGTCTGCTGTGTCTGGCCTTCACTCTACCTTCCTCAGGGTGCTAGGGTGGGGCCGACGGCTCCTGATGCACTCACATGTCTTCTGATATCTGTCTCTCAACGATGTTTGTCATCTATCTCTCTATCGCCTTTCTCGCCTTCCATAAGTTTCTAATCCGCCTCTGATCCACTTTCTCTTGTATTCTCCTCCAGGATAAGGGCATGCTTCTGTTTTCACGACCCATAAAATGTTGCTTCGCTCCTTGAATCATTATTTCTCGTCTTCGTCAGGACATGGGGATGGACCTGTCGGCGCTGACGGAGAGCGAGAGGGACGCCATTCTGGCCGTCCTAGAGCGGGACGATCACCTCCGAAAACAGGACAAGCAGCGCCTTTCGTGAGTACCACACTAACACATGCATTGTTGATCTTAATGTACTCGACCAGGCCACAAGCTATGGTCTGGCCAACACCTTACGTGTACACACTAGACCAGGCCACAAGTTATGGTCTGGCCAACACCTTACGTGTACACACTAGACCAGGCCACAAGTTATGGTTTAGGCAGGACCGTACAACCATTGGACAAACTTGAGAGCTAGTTATATAAATCCACTAAACTTGACAAGTTGTGAAGATGGGTTGGGGGTCCACTGTGTTCCGTGCATAGATACGAGCACAGTACAGGGTGAGGTAAGACTCGCAGATATGGACAGCAGAGTATTATATGAGGTAGGTAGATAACGGAGGTTGGTTGGAACCAATCATTCATTACATAGACATACGACAGGTTGGGTGAGTATCCAGACATAAGCTATGTTAGTGTTCATCCTTCTCATCCATTGGTACATGTTAAAGGTATTTATTAACAGCCATGCTCAACTGTTGACCGTTTTCCTTAGGGAAACAAAATATCTGTGATCTAAGAATTGTATATGAATTGCAGAGGAAACCTGACTCATTACTAGAATGTGTCACAATAACTTCCCAGAAATATTACTTCAATAAGGTACATCAAGATGTTGAATATGAAGAGCGTACTCATGTTGATGATAGTAATAGGGAGGACTTATACCCGTTGAAATTAAAGTAGGAAGGAGATAAAAGAAGTATGTGTACCATTACACTTTAGCCGTTTTCTCACGCAAAGTGGGATGTCCGTAGAAAATGAGGTGGTAACTACTCTCTATGACTTTACCAATCAGGTTGTTTGGCATTCTGAGTGTGTTTCCTTAGTTTTCCGACAATTCGTCATTTGTCACCAGTCACGGTTATCTGCTAATTTCTTTTTCATTGATACAGAGTGGTTATGTAGATATACGGGGGACGATAATTATCCATCGAGCACATCGCATCATTATAAATTGTCGTACTTTGCCTTTTCCGCGAAATAAACCTCCTTTTTTTGGTGGATTAGCGTCCTTTTTTATTATCAAAGTGGAGATAAGAGAAGATGTAAGATATAATACGATAGTACAGGATGAAACGTGTCAGATCAAGCACAAGGGTTGTTAGTGCAAGTCTCTCTACCTGGCATTTGTACATTACGGTCGTCGGGTTCACTGGGAAGAAAGTGTCCAGACGACACAAGATAGGACGGTGACCACGAGAGAGAGAGAGAGAGAGAGAGAGAGAGAGAGAGAGAGAGAGAGAGAGAGAGAGAGAGAGAGAGAGAGAGAGAGAGAGAGAGACGCAGAATGACACAAGATCCACACGTTAGAAGCAGATTCTAACTTTTTTTTCCAGAGAAATGTGGCCCCACGAGTGCAAAGCTCCCTCCCCGCACAGTACAGATAAGTAATTTCACACACACACACACACACACACACACACACACACACACACACACACACACACACACACACACACACATTACTGTAAGTAGATGGAGTTGATGACTTAGCAGCGAACTGCTCACGAGATGAGTCAGATAAGGGCTCGGGCCGTGCTGACCTCTGACCCCGCTTGCTAAAGGCGTGAGAGGACTGGCTGGCGCCGCCGTATACACCCTGTAGCCCACCACTCTGAATATACCACAGTCAAGCCACCACCGTGTCAATATGGTCATCAAGTCATGGATGTGGTCCATCTGTGGTACGACTGAAGGAAGGGTGGGGTTGAGGATGACCTCACTGCTCACACCTGCTGCTCTGGACCTCATGCCGGAGGCTCCACGATGTTCACTGTTCAGTACCATGAGAACTCCATGGCTCATCACCGGGAGAACTCCACTGCCCAGCACCAGCGCTGCGCAGAACCAGTATTATGCCATGAGTAAAGTTGTTGAGGTGTTGGATCCCGACAATCCTTCTGGCGTATCGTGACCTCATTTGACCTCACCTGTGACAGGGAAAGTGCGTGAGGTCGGTCTGGTCAATTTGGGCCACAGCTGCCGTGTTTTATGTCTTTGTGCGTGACCCCTGGTGACCCCTGACCCGAGTAATAACCCATTTGCACTGTACGGGGAGGGAATACTACACCCATGAGCCCCATCTCTTGTAATGTACGGAGGGAGGTCTACACATGTGGGGGCTCCATCTCTTGTGCTGTGGCTTAATGTACAATTTGAATAGAATGCTGATTATTTCCTTATTCATATACCTAAAGGCTGTTGTAATATTTGCCGGCAGACAGTTTGTCTCCTGTACTATTCTCCTAATGTGAGACCCTGGAGACAGGTTAGGGACACTGTCAACTCGCAAGTCCCTCTCACACAGATTCCTGCTGCCTATTTCTATCTAGATGATATTCACATTAACGCCTGTCAGTGTGGCCTCTCCTCATTACTTTACATTTGGTTTGTTCAGTTAACCTTGTAAATTGATTCTTTAATTCCCTCACAGCCTGGTTACCTCTGACCCACGTGCATGTGACCCCTGGCACAGGTGTGTGTGACCTGGTGACCGCTTACCCTGGAGTATGTGACATGGTGCTTCCTGACCCCATTGTGTGTGATCTGGTAACCCCTGACCCCTGGTGTGTGCGTGACCTGGTGGGTGGATGATTGTAGATCAGTTCCATGTTGTGTGATTGATGTAAACAGACTGTGGTTGTTTCCTTGTCTCCTGATACCGGATATGATATTGAAGGAAATATAGCAGGTGTTGTGTATAGCTATAGGCTCAGGTATATAGCAGATGCTGTGTATAGCTATAGGCTCAGGTATATAGCAGGTGTTGTGTATAGCTGTAGGCTCAGGTATATAACAGGTGTTGTATATAGCTATAGGCTCAGGTATATAGCAGGTGTTATGTATAGCTGTAGGCTCATGTATATAGCAGGTGTTGCGTATAGCTATAGGCTCAGGTATATAGCAGAGGAGACCAGTGACAGCACCGTCCTGTACAGCTGATATATAACGCTACAGACCAGTCCTACAGATACAAGCAAGACTGTAGGATGATAAGCCCGGCGGAGGAACCACTGAGGGAGGGAGAGTGAACCCACAGACCAGAGCCTCGGGTGGAAGAGCGGGGTAGGTTGCACCTGCCGCTATCATGACTAACAAGTGAGCATCGCCCACCGTCACGTCTGACCGCCTTACTCCCTCCCTCCCTCCCTCCCTCCCCCACACCTCCTTCACCCCTTCAATACCTGCCTCACCTAACCTGAAGTAAGAAGTTTACTCCACTGGTGTTTGGTTTGCCTCAGGCTGTGACCTTAGGGAGGCAGTCCACCCCATTATTTACTTTAGGCTGTGAGATGAAGTAACGAGTCTTCATCAGACGGGTTTAGTTTACCAAAGTCTCTTAGCTAAAAGAACAAGTCTGCACAAGGAAGGCCTAGTTTACTTTAGTAGTTTACAGCATAAGGGATAGATTTGAGGTTCACTTGTGTTCGAATCCCAGGAGGCAACACTGACCACGACGTTACGGTGGACCATTTGGCGATGCTGACAAGCGTTGACGACGGACTTCGAATATAGTGAGGTTTTTCCCAGTGCGTCTGCGGTTGGTTACATTCTGGTGTGTACGAACCCTCAGCAGGACGGCACGATCATTGGGTATGGAGGCGCGACCTTTGACCTGACCTTTTACAGTTTGAATGATGATAATGGAATGGGTAGTCAGATGAGGAACAAGGCGAGTGCCAGGCTCTGTCATGAGTTGTGTTGTGAGTTATGGTGAGTAGATGTGGTGTGTGAAGCCCTTGCGTGAGTCACCTGGCCATATCCAGGTAGTGTGGGTGAGGCATCTCTCTCCCACCCGTAGCTTTCCGCCGCCCTAGGGCCAGTGCCGGGAGCGAGGGGCACGGGCCTAGACCTCTGGTGGCGGAGCTCTGTCTCTTGCTGCAGCCGTAACTGATGGTGAAACTGAGTGATAGTGACGCACTGTTTTGATGGTGACGTTGGATGATGGTGAACATTACACTCAACGGAACTGAATATGTGTGTTGGTGATAAACAGTTGTGATGGTGACGTTAATTCCAGCTGATAGTAAATGATAGTGACGTTAACTGCTTTCGATAATGAATGATGGTGAGATCAGCTGTAGCTGGTAATGAATGCTGGTGACGTTGATTCGAGCTGATAGTGAATCATAGTGACGTTAACTACAGCTGATATAATGAATGATAATGAAGAAAACATTTGTAATGTTATTGTTGGCATCACAGACATGGTTGTTGTATTAATCATTCACAAGTGAGCAATGACTAATGGACTGGCCCTCAGGGGAGTATCTTCCCTGGGTGGACCAACCCTCATGTCGCCGTCTCCACCAAGTGTCATAATCTACGAACTTCAAGTTCTTTAAGAATCTCCTGAACGAGATCCATGTGAATGCCAGAGGTTGGTTGGGTAGTTATGTCGTTAGGGTAACACCAAGACTTGAAGACCGGATGATATCAAGACTTGAAGACCGGATGATATCAAGACTTGATGACCGGATGATAATAAGACCTGAGGGCTGAATGATATCAAGACCTGAGGGCTGGATGATATCAAACTGAGGGCTGGATGATATCAAGACCTGAGGGCTGGATGATATCAAGACCTGAGGGCTGGCTGATATCAAGACCTGAGGGCTGGATGATATCAAGACCTGAGGGCTGGATGATATCAAGACCTGAGGGCTGGATGATATCAAGACCTGAGGGCTGGATGATATCAAGACCTGAGGGCTGGATGATATCAAGACCTGAGGGCTGGATGATATCAAGACCTGAGGGCTGGATGATATCAAGACCTGAGGGCTGGATGATATCAAGACCTGAGGGCTGGATGATACCAGATACGTATCGTGTTGTTTATGATCTGCAGTGTTCCACGTTCGTCTCATTGTGTTAGTTCGTCTTCATGTTAGACCATCTGGTGAACGTAACGGCTTGTTCAGTCTCTGGACTCTTATCAGGTGATAAGAAATACATTTTCTTGTTTTCTGAAGTGATTAAGTATCGAAGAAAATGGTGAGAAGTTATTGAAGGTGTAATGAAGAGAACGGTAAACTCCACCTACACTACACTCCTACCTTTATACCACGCCCACATTCATACCACGCCCACTTTCAGACCCCGCCCACCCTCGGACCCCTCTTACCTCAGTGACCTCACGTACCGAGCTCGGTGGAAGAGTCGTGCCGCCCTGTGAGAGGTCAGGACTGTAGGGTTGTGCCGCCCGCATCACCGCCGCCCACACCTGTTGCCAGGGAGGGCGTGTGGTGAGCGGGCAGGCCCAGGATGCTCCCTTCAGCACCTCCCTCCTGGTCACAAGTAGGGACCTTGTGCTGTGGCTTCTACAGGTAGGTCGTCAGTGAGCCAGCCGCGTGCGCTGTACGTACAAATCCCTCGGGAATCAGTGAGTGTGTGGGTTGTACATGTAGTGGGAGCGCGTACGGTCTGGGAATAATCTTGAACGCCTGAAGAAGGTGTTCAAGATATTTTGTTTGCTGGTTTTAACATGCCATTGACGGGTGTACTTTGATGTGTGCATAATATGCCAGTATCACAGGAACTTAATGATCAAAACTTTCGTCGTATGCATCTGTCTCCATACTCCCTGCTAAAACACTTCTACAGACAGATTGGTACCTTAATGTAGGTTGGTTGCTTAGCTTTTGAGGCTTTAGGCCTATCAACAGCCAGGGTCAGTAAGACCCTCAATTTCAAGGTATATCCACCAACTGTGAAATCTTTAAACAACTTCTTGAGCTATTAAGCATAATTTCAAGACCAATTACACTCTCACTCCGCATGTTGACTCTCGTTCGTCCTTGCGTGACTTCATCCCATTAAAACATTTACCATTAACCTTCGTACCTAAAGTTGTCAACTTGTTTCTAGAAATGATGTACATTATCTTAAGTGTTCCAGTTTTTAGGACTACGAGACAATTTTTCATCAGGCATTTCTTGGTCCACAGTGAGCAGCCGTAGCGTAGGTATTACCCAAAGTATATGAATTTATTCGTCTTCTCAGGTAAATGACTAGTTATTGTTGTTGTTGTTGAAGGTGGCAGATGAACGACGATGGTCAGTCGGGTATGGCAATGTTTGTTGGTATGTTAGCGGGAGTCGTGTTTTCCTAGGAGTAGACTACTGATGGTATAGGACGTTTATATATCCATGTAAATATTGTTTGTGGATAAAGAAAAATATTTAATGAAATGTATATGTTTCTTCCCAGGTCCCTGTGTTCACTTCCCACGTCCCTGTGTTCAGTTCCTCACGTCCCTCCCCACCTCGCACCGTTGCTCTGAATTCTGTGTTGATTGTAAATGATTGTTGCGACGATCGCCTTAGGCCTTCTGTAGTGGGTCGGATCCAAGCCATCCTTCTCTGCCCAACTCACTCCTCCAGTCAGCGTGCGCACCAGTGCCGCCAGTTTGCGTCTAGATATCGCATTAGATTTAGTTCCACATTATACCAGAACAACCGTACAGATTAGCTTGTGGAGAAGTGTAAACAAGAATATAATCATATCCGTCTGATCAATCTGGAAAAGTGAAGTTATATGAAAGCATCGACCCTCACGAGTCATGATACGTGGAGCACTGGTGTCTGGTCGGCCAGGGCCAGCTGACACTGTCCGATACCTGCCGGCGTCTTCATTCAGTCTGCATTCATAACAGTGGATGAGGCTAATATTTGACCCAGGTCAGCAGTACTGCAGTGATAACGGTAGCATGTGCTACGGGTGCCTGGATGAGAGAGCCAAGTTCATCAAAGGTTAAGTTCCCACGACCTGTCAGCCATCACTGCCACCACACTCGGCTGCGCACTACACCTCGATAACCTAAGCCAACACATCCACACTCGTCTACATTATACTAATTTATATTAGTTTAAAATTTCATTAGTGATCCTAATGGTGAGGAAGGTTAAAGGATGTTGGAGGTATAGGTAGTGACGAAGCTGGTCCGGAGGGGTAATCTCGTCATGGTAGGTAGTCTAGTCCACCAGGGTTGTGTTGCACCCCTCGGAACATCGGGTGTTGGTGACGTGTTGCTGACGGAGGAGACGCAAGCGGCGGGACGGAACCTGACGATCTCCAGCTATAAGAGACATTTACCATACCAGACTGCAGATCATTTAATGCAGTCGCTTCAACCTATCCACTTGTCCACTCCCATTATACACTTATTCCCTTTAATATTTTCCCCCGTCACCCACTGATTCATCATAGTGGTTAAGATTTGTTTGGTTCAAAACAATACGCTATTGAGGCAGTGGAGATGTGCTTTAGAACATGTGGACGTGCGATATATTGTTCAGAGGAGGTTCACGTGGCGTGTACGACCAGAGATGGTGGTACACATGACAATTTCTGCTTATCAGCTGATGGCGCGAGCCTCGGGCGCTTCTGGGGCGAAAGTGAAAGTCGAGGTAAATCTTTTATACACAGCATATTGGTCCAGTTTTTGTACGTCACACCACACACAACTGTTGTAAGTGAAGGGAACCATGCCATATCATGTGTTGTAAAAGTTCTTCAAGTATTGTATCTCAGTTCTTCAAGGACTGTATCTCAGTTCTTCAAGGACTGTATCTCAGTTCTTCAAGGACTGTATCTCAGTTCTTCAAGTACTGTATCTCAGTTCTTCAAGGACTGTATCTCAGTTCTTCAAGGACTGTATCTCAGTTCTTCAAGGACTGTATCTCAGTTAAAAGCCAATTTTAGCACCAGTTTTGCCTCTAGCCTTGAGTGCACGTGTTTCATGATCAGAATCCCTCACTCATACCCAGCCAGTGATCTTACACCAACGATGCGTGTTGAGAAGCTGCCTCCAACTTGTACTCTAGCAAGGTAGACTTAGGCAACGGTGGGATTAACCCGTTTTTTCTTGCAGTTGTCTTTCTAATTTACTGTGCTTCGATAAAAAAGAAAATGAAAATCCACGTATATTCGAGGAGAAAAGAGGTATATTTTAACGACTTCCAACGACCATCTTAGTATTTGTGTGTGTGTGTGTGTGTGTGTGTGTGTGTGTGTGTGTGTGTGTGTGTGTGTGTGTGTGTGTGTGTGTGTCTGTGTGTGTGTGTGTGTGTGTGTGTGTGTGTAAATAGATGGAATACAAATATGAACAAGCAGGGTTAAGTATACGTTTGTAGTGTGTGCTTCCATATGATCATTATGATGATAATGATAGATTATATCGTTATTGATAGCAAGGTAGGTATATACATAGAAAGGTAAACTTATACATAAAAAGACTGAAAGAGGATATCTTTAAGTACTTGACGACTCCATAGCAGAGTGTGCTAAGATACGCATTTCATATTGTATAAGCAGAATACATATATAATGATTTACTTCAGGTCTAGTGCAAGGGTTCCCTGACTTCTGGACCAATCACAGTGAAGGATAAGGGAGTGGGGGCGACCAATCAGAGGCGAAGCGTGAGCGGCGGGGCTGGGCTGGGCGGGTGTACCCCGCGGGAGAGATCTTGCCCTCCCGCTCCCGCTGTTCATCTCGCCAGTGAACGCCCCTCCTGTACAACTGATTCTTTTTTTCTTCCCGCTGTCTATCCTTCCATCCCTTTACGGACTAACAAGAGGCGGGGCTGGTTAGGTGGAGAAAAGGAATCATATGATGGAGGACTGGAGACAGTTCTTAACGGTCAGCCCACAAGACAGTGATGATGATATAATGGTTGTTAGATATACATCCCATACTTCTCTACCTACCGTCACCTTAGTCTGACCTCTCCTCCTCCTCCTCCTCCTCCTCTCTCCAGTCTGGGAAAGCGTCCATGTGCAATCATGTTTACTCAGAAGAATGGTTTAGCAATGATTGATGTTGAGACGTAGAGTAACCTCACGTTAAGAAATATATCGCGGCCTCAGCTGGGTGAGTCGTGTGGTGCGTAGCTCTCCAGTCTGCTGTTCTTACATGTTTCACCATCATGAAGCACTTGTGCACGGTAGTCACAGACGGTGACGCTACAACATTGTTACCCAGTTTCCTCACGGTCGCCTGCTACCACCAGGGACGCCCCCACTACCCGCTGACGGTCAGGTCGAGCAACTTGGCCTGGCTACCACACACCCCAGCACACCTGGTTCGTCTGGCTACCACACACCCCAGCACACCTGGTTCGTCTGGCTACCACACACCCCAGCACACCTGGTTTGTCTGGCTACCACACACCCCAGCACACCTGGTTCGTCTGGCTACCACACAACCCAGCACACCTCCTGGTTCGTCTGGCTACCACACACCCCAGCACACCTGATTCGTCTGGCTACCACACACCCCAGCACACCTGGTTCGTCTGGCTACCACACACCCCAGCACACCTGGTTCTTCTGGCTACCACACACCCCAGCACACCTGATTCGTCCGGCTACCACACACCCCAGCACACCTCCTGGTTCGTCTGGCTATCACACACCCCAGCATACCTGATTCGTCCGGCTACCACACAACCCAGCACACCTCCTGGTTCGTCTGGCTATCACACACCCCAGCACACCTCCTGGTTCCTCTAGTTACCACACACCCCAGCACACCTGGTTTGTGTGGTTACCACGCCCCCAACACATCTGGTTCTGATTACCATACACCCTAACGTATCTGCTTGTTCGACTGGTTACCCCCCCCCCCCACACACACACACACACACACACACCCCAGCAGGTCCCTACGCTGTGCAGTACCGGGGTTGTGGTTGAGGACAGGAAAATAACCTCAGCCCTCCAGTAGCCTGCCTGGCTAAGGAGAAAATACTTTCTCGGTAATTTACCCCAACAGGGTTATGCCATCGGCCACCGTCGCCAGGCTAAGGCAGAAACTTTGAACATATTTTTCCTAGATTTTTGGTTATATAAACATTTATTTTTCCTCTTTTTGCAGTAGTGGACATGTTATGGGCACAAACATGCCTCAGCCGTGGCCTCTCAGATGGAAGGAAAAATGAAGAGTAGAGTGGTAGTAGAGAGTCTAGATATTAACTATAGTTCCTCAGGAGTTTGTTGAAATGATCATTAAAGGTGGAAGGGTTGGAGGAAAGAAAAGACGAAAAGAAGGAAATCAGTTCCACAATTTTGTTGGTCGAGGAAAGGATCACAGTCGGCCCTCGTGTAGCTGGTCTTCATACCTGCCTACACAGTGGGAAGGAGCATCCAGTGTGGTGCCGTGGGTCTTGGCCTTAGTGGCAGGTATGCACTCAGACAGCTCACAGGAGCAATAACAGGACAATGATACCTGTAGAATAGATAGATGGTGTCAACATTACAGCGAATGGGAAAAAGATGGTTGAGGAGAGGTGGTAGCTGGAGAATCGACGAGGCGGAAGGGTTTTGATTCCACTGTGGCTAAGAGTGGTGGAGGAACTAAGGACTTTCTTCTGAGTTCATATCCGTATATGTAGGGTACATTTATCACGGTTATCTCAGACATACGTTTGTACGGTCACTTCATCATAGTTCAAGCTTCAGGCTTATGTTTAGCCTGAGCGAGGTGGGAGTACGTTGCTATTTGTGTGGTGTCAAAAAGCCGTCTGTGGTAGGCCGTGTGATGCTAAGGGCCAGATATCATTCTCACTAACTATGCCAACAGAATTATCAGACTTACCCCCAAGCTCTCGCCCGGGCCATCCTATAACGAGGCAGGCTTGGCCCTAGGTAACGTGTCTCAGGAAAACTGCGCATGAAAATGATTATTAATCTAAAGCTTGAGACGGCAGCGTTACTTCCAGTACAACTGTGCTGAGTTTACTGAACACCTGAGGCAGTACTTGCTGCTCCAGGTGTTGGAGATGAGTTACTCCCAGGTCCTTCAGCAGTACCACTTACCAGTACAGGTACTCCCAGGTCCTTCATGATTAACAGTTACCCATGAGTGAGTCCATGACATGCAGTGAGGTACATGCAGGTCCGGAAGGTCTCTGTAGGTCTAGATGGTCCTTGTGGATTCAGGAGGTCCTTGTAGGTAGGTCCTGCCGGGGTAGTTAGCGTGGTGGTCCGGCAGACAGGGAAGCAGGATAGCCACTGTATATGGCGGAGATGAGATGGAGGTGGTGGTGGTGTGGCCAGGCGAGGGTGAGGCCGTGCACCGCCTAATGTGTCGGCTCACGCCATGTAGGGTGGGCCCAGTGCCGGGACTCCTTCTACCACGGCAAGACCGCCAGGCTCGAGGAGAAGGGAGGAAGTAGGTAGGTAGGGTAGGTTGAGGTGGACATCGTGATGAAGGACAGATGACAGGAGATCTAATGGTCCACGACGAAGTTATCTGATGTCATTGTCTTATCATATGGTAGAAACAGGATAGTAGAGTAGATGACACCCCCACAAACACCCCACAACCACCCCTACCGCCTACTTCCGCAACCGTCAGGAATAAAAAAAAGTTGTAAGAAGGAACGTTGCAAAGTATGGAGAGAGTCCACTGCTCCGAAATGTTGTATAAAGTCGCTGATGGAAAGGTTTCCTGCTCTCAGTACAATAGGTTTACCTGGGAGGAGGATCACATCTGAAGCGGATATAGAATATGCTTCACATCTGAATACTTACCTTTAATCTCTTCCCTTATTGAAACAAGTCTGTTGACCGTTCATAGATTTAACGAAAGTATTGGTTTAAGTTTGATTTTATTCTTTCATATTTTAGACTATACTGATAATCTTTGCCTTTACTACACGTGGGAATATGTTGCTCAGGTTGCTATATGTGCATTTCCTTTCAATTTCATACCGTCGTTTCTGGTCGTTAAATGTCTTTTTAATGTGTAGACATTTTCTCATGTAGAAATTAGGGTAAGGTAAGCTATGAGGGAGGTGTTAGTTGGGGGTATGATGGGTAAGGCTAGCTGTGAGGGACGGGTGGGCTGTAGGTAAGGGAGGGAGTTCTGTCGGGGAAAGTACGTTGTGGAGAAGGCTTGGTGGCAAGGTGGAATGGGAGAGTTGTATAGGGGAAGAAAGAGAGGTCTCCTGTCAGTGAGGCTGTGTTGGGGAGACCTGGTCCGTTATGTGATTCCCAGGAAGCACCACTACACACGTTAAGGTAACACAAAGGCATTACTTTATTCACTAACCAACGCTCACTTCAGCCTTCAGGTACACTATGGTTAGGGTAAGTTCTCAGTCGTGTGTAGTGTGTGTTAACAGCCTGGGGTGTTCCCATGTTGGCTGGCCACCGTGGTCCCACCGATGGACTGTCCCCTGTCATACCACCCACAGGACAGCCCCATAACTCTCCTGGGTCGTGCCTGACGGAGCACTGTCGTTTTCTTCACTACAGTTACCAATTTCCCCGCGTTTCCGCTGCCCTGGTCTCCCAAAAGGAGGACTGAGGAAGGAATATGCAGGTGATGTGTCACGGTGCCTGTCACTATACGACTGGCGTCTGGTCCTCCACTTTACCTTCCCTCACCAACGTCTTTTATCTTCTGAAAAGAAGACAGTCACGGTGTTACGACACGGGTGTCAGGCGTCACTGGGTCTACTACAGATTATAGGGTTTTGTCTTTTTTTCTTTCTGTGTCACTCACTTGGACATGCAGGATTGCCACTGTTCGTCTGTCTCCTTACCTCCCTCCCTCCCTTCCTCCGTCCTTCTCTCCTTTCCTCCCTCCATCCGTCCGTCCTTCCTTCCGTCCCTCCATCCGTCCGTCCTTCCTTCCGTCCCTCCATCCGTTCGTCCTTCCTTCCGTCCCTCCATCCGTCCGTTCGTCCGTCCATATCGCTTTCATTTCTTGGTTTTGTGCGTCTCATTTGAATTGCCAGGAATACATGGAACCCTCCCTTGGCCTCTCTGTCAGTGTCTGTCTTATTTAGGACAGATGATCAGCGGCTGAGTGTGGGATATGTGGCAGACACTCACCAGGTGTGTGAGGGAGTGTGTTATGCAGTATACTGTGCCTGAGGAAGAACGTAAGTGTGGGTCAGCCATACTCAGTCACCATGGGAGGAGTAGCAAATGTGTTTAAAACGGTTATGGCTACTATACAGGAGGCACTGTGACTGTGTGAGGAGGACTACACAGGGAAGGATTTATTGTGTGAGAAGAAGTCTGAGTATGGGAGAATAACAGTTCCAGAATACTGATAATGGGAAGAAAACTACGGAGAGATAATGGGGGGATGTCACTGTGCGGGGAGGAGCTTGTCAGGAAACAGACATGGTTGAGGAAGACATTAGAAGGAGACAGACATGGGTTGAGGAAGACAACGTCAGGAGACAGTGTGTGGGCGAGGACCCACTTGCCGCACGCCATATGGAGGCGGTGAAGGACGCCCTTGCTACTTGGCTATGTATGAGTCCTCGGCGGGCGGGCAGGAGTGCGACACTTACTGCGCCACCTGGGGACAGGTGAGGAGACGGCACGAGCAACAGGGATGCCAGATGTGATACACAAATGAGACACAGGTGTTCACCGGCCACTTCCTCAGTGAAGATGTCTACTCTACCTTGTTCTCATCTTCCCATCGTTACTACTCTGTATTTACTGTAGCTAACCTCAATAACCAGTTTGTCCGACTCGAGTTGTACTTTATTCCGACCTCGCAGTCCTCCAGTCCCTCGTTCCGTAGTGAAGGATCATCCTAAGACGTGTTTGAGTAAGGTGTGAGCCCCTGGGGTAGCAGCTGACTCAAAACAACAGGGGAACCAGTAGAGCCTCCAGACCATCTCACACGGTTGGCTCCAGCCCTCTGGATCCAGGATTTAATCTAGCCAGTATTAGAAGGGCGAAGGTTATGTAGGGTCGGGTGCCGTGTTGGTTTATGGTGGAGGCACCTCTGGTGATAACTTCATGTTGCTAGCACGTATCGCAGCTGCTGCTCTGGGTATCACGAGGCTTTGTGAGAAATGTTGGGCCGGATATATCCTCACCTCCAGTTTAGGAATGTGCACCATGGCACTTCTCTGGCCAGTCCGCCTCTGATCTCAGCATTAAACTTCTTGGGAAAGCTGTTTTAGTTCTAAGATTTGCACCACATTGCCTCGATGCTCCGTTGCTTGTCTCTGACGCTTCCTCACCAAAGTGGGAACCGGCAAACATATATGAAAGATCTGTAACAATATATAATACCCCAGAACTAATTTTTATGAAAGACCTCCGATGTTATCCAAGACCCCTGTAAAAGCTCCTGCGCCCCAAGTCTTCGCCACTTCTAGTAAGAGGAAAATGTGGACTCTTTTGGAGCGAGAAGTTCTTTGAAGAGACTGTACTCCCAGCGTTACAGCCTCGCCAAGGGTGACTATTCACTCATGGTGTAACCTGGAGCAGGCGGAGCCCGGTAACACTTGTGTGAAAGATAAAAGGAATGTACATTTAGTATTCCTTGTAAGAAATCCATGAAGTATTTTGTGATATTTGTTCATACCTAACCTACCTACCAGCAGAGCATCATCATGTTAACAGTCCCTTGCCCTGATAATTCAAAGTCATTAAAGAATCATTATCTTGAGGGAAAAGACGTATTACATGGCATGACCTAAGATGGCATCATGACATTACCTTGGAAGCGCCCGTATGATGCGTTAACTGGGTCAGGCGTATGGAACTGTAATATGATTTTGTAACTGAAATTGGTGTATCATTGTACAGGGAATAGCCCTGTTATCAGTCTCCTTAGTATCTATGCCAATCTTTTGCCTTGACCAATTAGAGACGCTAGATCGTTTGCATGTCTAGACTTGTTGACTCACTAACTGGTAACTCATCACCGGGGCCAAGGTTGCCAGCTGCGTAAGATTATGCATATACATACCTAGAACAACTTTACTTACCTAAACATAGACTACTCTATCCGATTAATCTCTAAAATAACTTACAGATAATTTTGCAAAGTAGTTAAGGTATCTCGAAGTGTATTGTATACCAGGTGAGGTGTTGCCGCTTTTGTGTTTACAAATTATGGTGGTGGTGGTGGTGGTGGGGGGGGGGGGTTGTTACCCGTCTAGGTAAGAGAGGTATAGCATTAAGAGGTCGCATGATTGCCTATTTGTCTGGCCCTTGAACCCTGAGGTTCTGTCTGTGTATAGCTAGCGGTGTTGTGAGACTGACTCTGAAATGTGTGAACCCACGGCTCCGACCTTGTGAACACCGTAATGTCTCGGTGAATCTTACACTTCATGTCCATGTGAACGTTGGATCCTGTTTATGACAACTTTGCGGTTTTGTCCGTATGAACCATGACCTCATGAACCTGGTGTTGTTTGAGGGCTGTTATCGCAACTGGTGCCTTAGAACTATAGGGTTCAGTTTGAATGGACTTTGCTGTGATGTGAGGGTGTGTGTGTGGGGGGCTTATCGTGATATGTGGCTCTATAGAGCTAGCTTTATGTGCCCATTGTTAGAATTCTTGATCTTTTAAAAAAGCTTTG
This sequence comes from Panulirus ornatus, assembly GCF_036320965.1. Classification (NCBI taxonomy): domain Eukaryota; kingdom Metazoa; phylum Arthropoda; class Malacostraca; order Decapoda; family Palinuridae; genus Panulirus; species Panulirus ornatus. The sequence goes on along the minus strand of NC_092246.1, from coordinate 23,535,406 downwards.
TGTGTGAGCTGTCTGTTTTCAGGCGCTACTGGGTGCCTTTCGTTATGACACGTAGCTCTATACATGATGCCCCTACCATGATATATCGTTTCCGTGTTAGTTTCCTCTGACGTGGGACTGTGTCCCGGTGAAGACTGGCGTGTTGTCATAACCCTGGGGTCGCCTGTGTTTTAACGTGGGGTTTTATGCACCTGAACCTGACCTACTTCCCAGAATCAACAGTGACTGTCTTCACGTAACCTGGGAATCAGTTCCCACTTGTTGGCTTTACGGTTGTGAACACGTCTTTGTTGTTCTTTGGGATCGCGTCCATCAGGCTGACTCTTGTCGTCCCACCCTTGTGAATCCTGCATTGTTTTGGTGTGAAGCGCAGCTCGATCCTTGTGAATTGCGGATACATGTTTTTCTCTGTAGGGTGTATTAAAGTCTGATTATGTGTTGAAGAAACTTGTGGCTTATGCTCAGTGAGTATGTGTTATGGTTTCTAATTATGGAGTATACAATGTGGTGTGTGTAGCTGGTATGTATTGTGATTTGGTGGAGTGTGCAGGGGTGGATGATGATGTTAGTGGCGAGTGATGTAAACTTGCGGTGACAAGGATCTCTCTCTCTCTCTCTCTCTCTCTCTCTCTCTCTCTCTCTCTCTCTCTCTCTCTCTCTCTCTCTCTCTCTCTCTCTTTGTTCTTGAAAGGGATAGCATAAGCTTACCACAGCCCTAGACCGAGGCTGGGTATACCTTGAACTGAGCGATGCTTACAGAGTTCTTCAGAAGATATTATTTACTTTAATTATAGCTGATGTTATGCAGATAATTTTAGCTGCATGGGAAGTAGTTTTAGTGATCCACCGGGACACCTAGTCGGCAATGACCTGCCCTCCCGTTGCCTTATCTGTGAGCGTCCTGCAAGAGATTTGCTAGAAGCAAAACAAGAACATTTATGAAGTTCTTACTCTCCCCTTCACCAGCGACAACTGTTGGATGTGAGCTTTTCCACGCCGCACCCAGGTGGCTCTGGTGTTGTCAACTACACCCTGTACCCGCAGACGTCATCACAGACGGAGGCGTCGTGTTTTGGTTCCTAAGCGGCGTCAATATCGTGCCTCTGGCAGCAGCCGCGCTGCCTCTGCCCATACCCAACCGTGCGTGTTGCCATATACGACAGGTTATGAATCATACTAAATCATGGCTAATCCTTACACACACTAGGAATACTTAAAGATCTTGTTCCATTATGCCTAAGAAGAGGGACTTGCAGTATAGATTACGTATGGTGTGTATTGTAGGCAATGTGAGTGTCGTATATCATAGTGACCCTCCTCAGGACACGGTAATATAACTCGGAACCTTGTTGTCTTCTGTCCTTATTTCCAACCAAACCATATTTTACCTTTAAGGTTTACAATCATAGTCCATCAGATCTGATTAACTCATCAGGGTGTTGATAACGAAAGATCGTTGCCAGGCAGAGATGCAAGCTCCGCAGCTGTGAACTTTGCCTGGTTCCCATTTAAAGTCCTCTTGTGAGCCGCGGCAGCGTTCTTTTTTTTCAGCGTCGTAAGCCTGGGGGGACTGACGACCAAGCCCCCAGATACAAGTTATTACTTTGCACGGCAGCTCCAGCACGGGTCATGGCCTCCAGTACTTCATTGGCTGGTCCTGGATCACACAAAGGACGCGGCTTCTGCATTCGCAGGCTGGCCATCTGCGCTGCCCGCCTGCGCACCTGGCCGCATGATTCACTCCGCTATGATGCCCAGTCTGACTGCCTCTGCCTGCGCATGATGCGCAGTTTAGCCAATCCCCTAGTGTATCGCATCTTGCCTTTCCATCACTATGTGTCAGTTGCATGACACACATGATGGCCACGTGTGCATCATGAGTAACCGGGTCACATCGGAGTGGAACGCCTCTGGTCACCTCTGGATGATGCGTTTAAGATTGCCATCGCATAACATGCGTCTTGTTATCTCTACGTATGGCGTACGCAGGTGATTCATCTGTGATGCGCAAACCAGCAACCCTTGTTGCATTTGACGCGCAGACTGGCAGTTCTTGCAGTCCCCCCAGTGTCTGCATGATGAGGGCACCTGGCAAGGATATTAATTATGCCGGAAACAGATTACCATTGTTCATAGTTTTTGTTGTAGAAAACTGAAATGAGAAAAGTGAATAAACCCATGTTTAGCAGACGAGTATATAAGCATGATTTGATTTTACCTACAGACCCCACTAACATGAGAGATTGATCTAACTACTGGGAGTTTCATAAAGAACAGATTGGTCACTAGACGGTCATGATGATATATCTTTTATTATTCACATAAGTCTTGCTTTTCAAAAAAGTCGCTGTGATGAAAACGTGCGCGTGCGTAGATACGCACACAAAGCGCATGGACACGCGCGGGTACTATTTAGCAATCAATAAATTCATCCCTGACACTCACACCGCTGTGTTTTTGATGAAGTGGATGTTCTCATAACTTCCCGTAGTAAACTCCAATCCTAATACCCGGCTTGAAATAAACTACGAACGATATGTTTGTTCAAATTATATACAGGAAGCTCTGCAGAACCCAGAATCGCTGTGGCGCTATTGTAAGCAGCAAAGTCAGGCGCGGCAACCAGCGGCGCTTGGCTGATGATGTTAAAATTTCACGTTTCGGGAAGTCCATTGATATGTTTGACATTGCCAGATGTCCAAGGGCTTCACACAACCGGCTGGCGTTCACTTACGGGTGGAAGCCCTCATATATTTGGCACAGTTTGGGTACTCTACGTGTAGGTTAGTTCAATGTTCTGTGACTGGTGGTTCCAGAGATCGTAGCTAAAGATAACACGTTTTATGAATGAGTGAACCAGGCAGCATTGATGAATGCAAGGCCTCGTCTGACTCCAAGAGTTTCACAACAAAAAGGTTAACAACTGGTGTAGACTAAACAAACTACTCGAACGTGCAGCCGAAGAAACCAGGAAACCAAAAACCTGTAAATCCCATACATGGCATCTGTGTTGCCGAGTACTGCGAGCTGAAGCGTCGCCGTCGCCGGGCGGGCTAGGCTAGTAGTTTACGCCTGGGCGTCGGAGAGATAAGTTGTGAGAGGTTCTCTCCGCTCCATCCTTCTTTCAGCTAGAGTGCCCTTGATCCTGTCTGTGTCCTGCAGATATGTGCTGATACAAGTGCAAAAGAAACAGTGGATGGAAAGTTGTGCCATTGAAAATAGATTCGTTTGACCTGGTATGCAAATGAAAAAAAATCTGAAAAAGCTTACCTGGTGTAAATATTGTGTTCGATATTTAACACCATGAAGCATATTATCTAAGTGGAGCATACCCAGGATATACCCTAGAAGATTCCCTCACATATAACAGGCAACATGAGGTAAGTAATACTTGTGTCAATAGACGTCTTTCAGTTTTTGAACCCAAGCAAACTCATTCATTATGCTGCGTTCTTTTTATCCGGGTATGTATACTCTCAGTGGGTTGGTAGCACCAGCATTGTGGGCTTGACACGGGGGTTGTGGAGTTACGCCAGATAAAATGTGGGTTGAGTTTGAGGTGCTATGATGGAGTTATAGGTCCTGTGGTGGCCGAGCTGGACGTATTGTGGGAGAGCCAGGGGTACAGTGGGTTTGAGCCAGTGGCATTGTTTGACCTGGGCGAGGGGTATTGTGGGGTAGGGGGCTGTAACCAGAGGTACTGTGGCATCTGACCCAGGGGTGTTGTGAGGTAGAGATGCTGCGTCCTCCGTTGCAGAATTATGCCTTCCTCCCCGACCTCTTCCTCTCTCCTCTCTAACCACACGATTTACAGGAAAGAAGTAGTATTGTTGAGACGGAGACATAGGTTCTGTATGGTGGTTCAGAGGGATGGTGGATTGAGCCAGTTTTCATAACTGATGACCCAGAGAGGCACGTGTTGTAGGGGTTGACTCAGAGTTATTAGTGAGGTCAACATAATCTGTTATAAGATGGCAGAAGTTACTTACTGGTAGATTTGGGAATGTCTGGGACTCCTTGTATTCAAGAGCAAGATTTAATACAAAGATATTCCTCTTAGTGTTGCTAGCAGAATGTATGTATGTTATGTTAGTATACGGCAAAACAAAAGTAACTTGCCACTTTGTGTGAAACATTATGACACCTCGAACAAAGCATTTTGAGAAATGACCATCGGTCTGGCTTTACATTAGTAGGTCTACTTTCATAACATTGTAATGGATCGATTGCTTGCGACATTTCCTGTCATTTGCTATGATAACTTAAACTGATATATTTCAGTGGAAATAACTACAAAGTGGAGCTACCATAGTTCTTGGTAAATCTGTCTCAAATTCACGCTTTCTAACCCTACCGAAACAACACGTAGTGATCATTTCGGAATTCATCAGACTCGCTCAGGAAGATATTTTTTTTTTCCGTCTGTACACAACGTAAAAGATTTATTAAAAAAAAAATCTTATGCCTTCAAGGAACGAGTGTACGTTGTAAATCATATGACATAAAAGTTGCCGTTAGAATATCACTGATGTCAACAGCTGGTAGAGACAAACAGAAAGACAAGGGCAGGATGACTGGTGATGCCGAGTTCTGCTTGACCGGAAGATAGTATCGTGAGGTCATGGAAGTGTTGCAGCCTGATAGGAAAGGGACAACTACACCTTCCTACTCTGACTTTTGACTGGACGGATGACCCAAGCCGACGGATCATAGATGAACGTCGCAGGCCGACGGTGTGGAGGTGTAGAGATAAGAGTCCCGGATTTCTCAGTCATACTACGTATTGTTTTGATGTATCGTCAGGTGATTAGTCGCTGGTGGAGCATCACGACCGTTGGTGGACACTCATGAGGCGGGCCGGTGAGTGTCATGTCTGGAACATGATGAACAGTGGCTGAGGTGGGAGGTGGTGTATAGCCGGCCACCACACTTGACAAAGTTGATTATTGATTGACCAGACGCGCCGCCACAGCCAGTGGTTTGACGTTTTCTGATTGGTGTAGAAAACTGTTCTCTTTCTCTCAAGACGCTCTCTGATAAGCTGAGAAAAGATGTCCTAATTGCGTATGTTGAGGCGCCTCGTTTGTTGTATAGAAAACGAAGTGTCTTTTCATTAGAAAAGTCGAAACGTTCTGTGATTGGTTGAGGAGGTCATTTGCTCATTGATGGAGCGGCTTTACTTCCATCACATGTCCGAGTTAATCTCTAGCGATAGAAAACCGATTCATCATAGCACAAGACCCGTCATGCTCGGGCGTATCATTCAATATCAGAAACCTTCATTTGGCCCTTGCTAACCCCAGACAGTAAAGCCAGGATAGGGAAGCAGAGGTCACTTGCCAACTGACCACCATAGATGGAAACAGGATAGTAGATCAGGATAGTTAATCATAATGCTCCTGCAGATCCACCAGAACACAGGGATGGGGTGTTAGAAGTAGGCATTACCGTGTGTGGTGATCATGGGATGAGACTTTGGCATGTCGGAGGGGCAGAGAGGAGGCAAGTCTGCTAACCTCATGGTACCCTCCTCTCTCCTGCTTTCTCCAGCATTTCTCCCTCTGGTCAGGAGTCGCGTGTTCATTTTAGCTTTTTTGTGTTGGTGTGTAAGTAGGAATTGTTCTGGATTTTACAGGTACTGATCTCTCTCTCTCTCTCTCTCTCTCTCTCTCTCTCTCTCTCTCTCTCTCTCTCTCTCTCTCTCTCTCTCTCTCTCGTTTGAGATATTCTTCCTTCTCTAATTCTGTCAAGAGTGACCTTAGGAACCCCAGGAAGTGGTTCTGATGTTCTGTTTATATGATAAATTAATCTACATGGATTTTAGGAGGCATTAGATTGACTTACTCGACACAGAGGGCATATGATTTCCAGAGGAGGAGATCCTTGATTTGCTGAGTTAATTATTTCAGGAAGAGTCTGACATCGGCAATGACCGTTCCGGTTGTCCAACTCTCATGTATTGAATACGATACCTTTATTTCCAGGTTAGGTTCGAGCGCCTGCCGCTGGTCTTTGACTCGGGGGTTTTCAACCCGGAGTTACTGACCTGGTGACAATAGATGTTTTACAGGAAGGTTAGATAATTAATCCTCTAAATGTTCCAACCGAGCAAGGCGTCTGCCTGACCCCAATCAGCTGCTTCTGCGTCTTCCACTGAGTGACTACTGTCCTGATTATTGTGATTAATGTGTGTGTGCGTTATGGAGGGGGGGGAGAGTTTTACGTTCGTGTGGCCCCGTTTCAGCCTTGTGTATGTGTATCATGGTTTTACTGTAATGTGCACACACACACACACACACACACACACCAGACTAAGCCAGTTACCCATTTATTGACCAGCCCTGAGGAGATGAACATCTGCGTTGGGTATAGGCCGACTCTCACGCCAAGGATTCGAACCTATGCGGGTCCGTCCCCAGGTTGGGCCGGGCTGTTTCATGGTCAGTAACCACAACACGTTGAACGTTAGTTCTCGATTTAAAGAGGCTATCGACTATTGAGTAGCCGGGAATAGTTATACACAAGTTACTGTATAATACAGATATGATAACACTTATGTTGACATCTTGGTTTGGTTACTCGAACGTGTAGATTTTGTTTTGTCATCAGCAACACAAGAATTGGTGACCTGCGATTGGCGGACGACGATGCATTCTGTTTTTCTTTCCAGCGGTTAACGAGTCTTTTGTCAGTGTTAACAGCCAACGATGATATTGCTGGCGGTGGCCAACAGCTGGCTACCATGTGGCTTTTATGATCAGCCAAGGTTTTTTCTTTCCCCAGCGTCCAACGACCGGCAATTTACCTGGGCCTAGAGAGTGGCAGTCATCCACAACTAATTAGTGTTTCTGGTAGACAGTGAGACAAGATTTTACATTTGCATTGTACAATGGAGAGGTATTTTTGTGTGCGTCTTAACAGTGAGAGGCTTTCAGACGAGTATTTTGTCTGTTGTTTGTCCTACTCCGCCAGTGATGGTGAGGTCCACCTTTACTTGTGGTGTAGTGAATTATCTTGCCATGTCAACAAACACGTTTCTTAAATGTTTCTAACTCCGTCGTCCTCATGAGATTTATATATATTCACTTCAGGTATTCTCTTTCTTCAAGGTTCCTTTCTTATAATGTTTTAATCCACCTATTTTCATATAGAAAATTTTATATCATATCACGAAGTCCATTTTTTTTTATTCGTTAAATTCAACCTGTTAGCTCTACTGTTGTTCAGCACTCAAACACCTGTTAGTTGTGCTTAGAACTCTTGAACGATAAACTTTTCCTTAAAGATCCAGCAGTTACTGTGCAGGAAATTACCAATAAATTCCCCTTCTCAGAGTGGGCGGGAGAGTTGGTGCCCCCTTCACCCGGTGTTTCTGATCGGCTGGCTGGCTGGCTGGCCTGATGACAGTCTCCTGTTTCGTTTGTTGGCTACGTTAAGACGTCACCGGCGATCAAGCGTCACCAACCGTTAGCTGTTGTAGCGTGAAAGGAGGAGGAGGAGGAGGAACAGTGTGGGTGGTGAGGGAGGGAACTTCTTGCAGTTCCCGGAGACAGTTGTCTTAACCAGCCATCGTGTCGGACCGTCACCCTTTGAGCCATCGACCGTAGCATAGCGTTCCCACAGTCACCCTCCCTGCTCACGAGATGCTGAGGTAGATTAGCTTTATGCACCAGATCAGCTGTGCTGCTGTGATCGTATCATCGACGTGAAAGATTTGTGTATTATGAAGGCAATGTGTTTTAAAAGAAGTCAAACGGTGGTAGATATATCCCATTACCCAAGTATTTAACAAACACACACCAAAGTACCAGAAGATAGCTCAGATGAATTTGCTTCGGCAGCGGTTTTAGGGAAGCTGATGTAAAATATAACAAGATAAATTTTCAGGATACTTAGAGGAACGTGTTATGATAACTGTGTAAGCGAGACTTCAGCAAAAACAAACACAAAATGATAACATTGAATTTTCTGAAAGTTAGATATGACACCAAGTAATATTTCGTACCTTTTGGCGTAATGTACTTTCCAAAGACTTTTAATGAATTACCACACAAGAGACCGCTGGCTAACTCAAAGTCACATTGCTTACCAACAGAAAGAAACGTGGAGTTTTTAAATGTGGAAGCTTCCGCCTGGCTGAAGGTGGCAAGTGGGGAACCTCAAGGATCAATCCTTGGCCCCATTGTTTTTATAATCTTCCTAGGTGGCCCAGATATGAGCTTGATATGGAAACTTTGAACATTTGTGGGCGATGCACGAATAGGAGGTGGAACTGTTGGTGAACAAGAGTGCGACTGGTAGGAATAGACCTTAAGAAAGTAACACAGTGTTCGGCGAAAAGTCAAAGTTTAACTTGACAAATGTATACACTTTGGAGATAAGATTACTGTACAGAACTATAAAGTGCCACATGATCTGTCGTCCAAAGTGAAGGAAAGATCTTGGAGTGGTCATCAGCAACAGATCGTGAAGTACAGTCAGCGCTGTAAGCCAGAAGTGAAGGAAGCAGAGAGTCCTGGGATTTCGAGCTACGAGCTTGACCTCAACATACCAGAAACATTTCTAACACTTGAGCGCGTCAGTAAACCCATCTTGAACATGCTCTGTAGTTTCTGTCTCCGAACTTTAATGGACAGGGAAATGTTCAAGCAGAGAAGGCTTACATAAGTGTCCCCAGCTCAGAGAAGCCTGCCAGACGAAGAGAAACTTTGAAGAATAAACCCAATTTCCTCTATGATTATCGTTATTACGGCCATACAAACCGTAGGACGTCTGTTTCTTGGCTCTCCCTCGCTAACGCGGGAAACGGCTGTAGATGAATTATTGGCTTGTTTCGTAATAGATATGTAAATATTTGATTAGGATTATATTTACTCATTAATGCAAGATGATATCCTTTATTATGTTTGTCCCCCGCAGTGAAAACCAATTATGATAAACGAGGTGATGACATGTGGCAGTTTAGAAAATTTGTCTAGTAATATACGTAAAAACTAAGTCGCGGGAACATTAAAGAAAACGCGACAGGGGAAACTTGAGGGGTAACGCGCATAACCCTCTTTCCTCGTGGACGGAGGTGTCCACTTTGCCCAGTGATTTAGGCAACCAATACTGGCAGGATTCTAACGGGCCATCTTTAGATACCTGGCCGGGACCGGCTCTCCTGCATACCAGCAACCCATGCACGCATCTCCCTCACAAGCCGCTTAACCCAGTGATAGAGTACAGAACCTTTCCTTGGAACATTAGTATCTTGCAGACTCAAAGAGCTTTACCATGTTATTCTAAAAGAATGTCAGAGAACAAAGCTTCTATTGAGAATTGAAATCTCTTATGATATATAACCTCATTACAAGTTAATTTGATATTAATTATAGACCCCCCACTCCCTGTGTTCCTTAATATTTTTGATATCAGTGTAGTTCTTGCGTGAAATTTATATTTGTTAAAGTAACGCCTTTCATCATGGATTGAACATTGTACAGAAGGGCGTAACGTTCTGTTCTCTCTTGATGTCTTGCAAAGTAAAAGCAATATTTCAGTTTGACATAGACTTTATAAACCCTGATGTTAGATGTTCTTCAGGGAACTATTTTTCACGAAGTGTACTTATTGCTGAGACCCCAGATCCTGATGCTGTACGTAGTGTAAAGTGAACCTTTTTGTCGTATAAATTGAAGGTATCCCAGCTTGATCAGCGGAAGCTTCTTGCTCCTACCATCGCCACCGTCATGGTACCATACTGCCATCATGGGCTGAACTACCACTACCACCACCAGTACCTGTATGTTGACACCATTGCTACAACAGTGGCTGGTGGTATGTGAATCTGCTTTAATTCAGGCATGGTCTACAACCTGTGAACCAGGACCAGTTCCACAGCACCTGTCACTAACGCTCACCACTTCATCACTACTGTAACATCGGCTGTGCTCTTGGAACAACTAACAACAAATACCTTTTGAAAAAAAGAATCACTTTAATAACCATGACGCTGCCTGTACCACTTGTCTTACGTAAACCTAACCACCCAAACGATCACCATTAACTCCGCAGTCTCCATCATTACCGGACACAAAGCACCGCAGGACCTACCCCCACAGGGAGGACGCCGTGTAAGGCCGCGTGGTGGGAGTTGGTCATACTGCTGCCTCCTTTTACAGAGGTGGAGTGTTCGAGCGCCAGCCACCTCGTTAATCATGATCATGATCTCGTTAAAGCCCTCGCTACTGCTACCATGTCTGGGGTTATATTTTGATCCACATATATGGCTGGGAAAGAGAGAGTTCCCTATACGTTAAACTGTTACAGTGGAAGAGTTTACGAAATGTTGGCGGATGTAATGATGTACAGAATGGTCGAGTGAGGGTTGGGCTGGTGGTCTGCCCAGGCACAGGTTGTGGAGATTAGCGTTGTGTCATAGCGTTTCATGCCGCCTCACTCTCTTCCTCCACTTACACGTAATAGTTGGCTTTGTTTCTCGAAGGCTGTCTCAGTCCCTCAAACGTCCTGCTTAACTGTTGTGAATGGGTAACAAGTTATTACACCTCGCAGTATACCCAGTCCTGTATCTATGCTTTTTGTATCAACTCAATAACATAGACTGGGCTCCTTAAAGCAATATTTTGAGTTGTCATCCACCATATCTAGGTTTGAGAGAAGGCTTGGGAGAGGCAGGTGAGGTTGTAGCTATCCACACACCTCAAATTGAAGGTAAACAAGTTACATTCATTGAGACTATATAAAGACCTGTAAATGATCAGCTGTCGGCCTTTGACAGTTATCTGGCATATTCGTCGTAGCTGAGTTCCTGCTATATATTAGCGCTTTGATAGATGTAACATAATGATACGCAACGTAAGTGGCACCGAAGTTATTTAAGGAATGCGGTAAATAAGTTTACATTGTATTCGGAACCTTCAGGAAATTTTCTTAATGGGACAGTTGTGAAAAAGCCGGTGAAGAAGTTTGTTTATACTGCATGAAATTAGATATACGTTTACGAGAGCCAGGAATATAACCCTAAAGTCTTTATTAATATAAGAAGCAACAATGGATTTTCTGGGGTTATACTGAAGCGTTTATGCGTCCCTGAAGGTCCTTTGTTTACATGGGTGGGCAGTGGTATCTGTGCAGTGCGTTCACATTAACTGTTTGGGACCGACGTCAATTTGGATTCTATAATACGATGTTGAACCGGTTCCCATCTGCAAGAACTTCAGATAGAGCATAGTTACCTTGCCGGATCTCTCGTGTAACACGCTTATTGTCGTCAGGGAAATGGATTTCCGCAGCTTCCAGCACCGTTCGTAGCAGGAATGAGGTACAGATCGTATTTAATGTTAGATCAATTCTTGTGTTGGTTAAGTCTTTGAATATGAAAGTTGAGGTATCCTTCTCTGTCCGCAGAACCCTGCATAAATTCTTTAGTTTCAGCGTGCTGTAAGTCATCTTACATCCAGTTCTTTATCCTACTGTATCATTTGCCTCGTTTTTCACTATCCTACAATTTCATATAGCGTAACCTCAGGCCACACTACTGTAGCCCAATACCTAATCAGTTTAGAGTAACAATACCGGGACGTATTGCAACGCAGCTTGTCCACTGGGCCATGATGTGATGCGTCTCATGAAATCGGATATGTGCCATGTAAAATTTTAAATTTGCTCGTAGGGTAATAAGATCATAAAACGTCTGCTGGAAAATAAAAACAAGAGAAAGTTATTTGAAGAATGGTAGCCGACATATCTGCACACCAAGGTAAAGTGATCTTAAAGTATGTGAAAAATACAGTTTAATGTATTATACATTACTGTTGTTGATGTATAACTGTTAACGATTCGTATGAAGAATGCATCATGGAAACACTAGTTTAGCTGAAAGAAAACAACTTAATATTGTGCTTGAATTATTCTTATATGCGAGAAAATAATTGAATTTCTTGCTGTAGTCTCGCTCGCAAACTGTGGTTTACAATTTGCAGACAGATGGCAAGCAAAACCCCTGCTTCATAGCATGCATCTAGACTGTAAGACAGTTAGTCTTATTAAGGCAATATCTATCCATCTGTCTGTGTATCTGTTTCACTGTCTATCTTTCTTTACACTGTGACGCGTTACGAATGAAACTTATATATATATATATATATATATATATATATATATATATATATATATATATATATATATATATATATATATATATATATATATATATATATATATATATATATATTCTTTCTTTCTTTCTTTCATACTATTCGCCATTTCCCGTGTTAGCGAGGTAGCGTTAAGAACAGAGGACTGGGCCTTTGAGGGAATATCCTCATCTGGCCCCTTTCTCTGTTCCTTCTTTGAGAAAAACAAAAAAAAACAAGAGGGGAGGATTTCCAGCCCCCCGCTCCCTTCCCTTTTAGTCGCCTTCTACGACACGCAGGGAATACGTGGGAAGTATTCTTTCTCCCCTATCCCAAGGGATAATATATATATATATATATATATATATATATATATATATATATATATATATATATATATATATATATATATATATATATATATATCATGAGGGATGTTGATGGATTATGTTGTCACTGTGCCAGTGTTATCTTCATCATGTCAGATCAAAAGCCAGGCTGTTGTGGCCAAGGTCGTGCCGTCGTGTTGAAGGGTCGTATTGTCATGCTCAAGGGTCTGGTCATTACTTGTGCCTCGGTGTCTGCATGATTATATACCACTGCCACACTCACGGTTACCATTACCACCGGTTCTTCCCTGACCACCACATACTACTGTCACCACATGACCGTCCCACCAGCACTGCTGGCACCATAGGTGCTGTTCTGTTATCACCAGCACTGCTGGCACCATAGGTGCTGTTATCACCTTGTTTGTTCTTTCCAGAGCAACAACCAGACTCGGGACGGTTGTCATTAACCCTTTACCTTGGTCGAGAGTGTGTGTAGGTTGGGTGAGTCACACTGAGGGAAGCGCCGCAGGAGGAGGTCACCTCGAGGACGTCCTCGTCTGAGGGCGGCTGCCTCCCTCCCTCTACCTCCGTGCCAGAGACCACACAGGTGCACATGTGTACGTGCTCGTGAGTGTAGACCACACAGGTGCACATGTGTACTTGCTCGTGAGTGTAGACCACACAGATGCACATGTTTACGTGCTCGTGAGTGTAAACCACACAGATGCACATGTGTACGTGCTCGTGAGTGTAGACCGTACATACGGCTGCACATGTACTGTAACATAAACAGATTCCTATATACCCACCAACAATCACTCAGACTTATTTAGAAATAATTACTGTACACTTACACGTACTTGTGAACATACAGGATCTGGGATGTCAGTACACACACACATATATATAGGCACTGGTAACACACACACACACACACACACATATTACAACTGTGTATCTTCATCGGGATGGCTGATTAAATCCGATAAATACGTTCTTTATATATTTTATTTATTTATGTATGTGTTCCGGAGATCTAGGAAAGCAGGGGCGTGTGAGGTCAACCTGAACATAACCTATGGTCTGATGATGTGTGTGTGTGTGTGTGTGTGTGTGTGTGTGTGTGTGTGTGTGTGTGTGTGTGTTGTGTGGGCAACCTGGAAGACCCTAGAGACATGGTCGCAAACCTACACTCTGAAATAATTCCCTGTTGGCTTGACAGACATGGAGGACTGTAAGTTATTACTTCTGAAATCAAGGGACGCGGTAATCACGAGGGAAGTACCCTGAACATGTGTAACGCAAGACTGTTCGTCACATTTCCTGTAACCATCAGGAATTCTCTACGAGGCAATACACAAGTTTAAGGTCTTGCAAAAGTATTTACAAAGTGCACCAGACCGACCCACAGTGTGGGCATGCGGGCCGCGGCCTCCATCAATATGGTCGATCGACGACGCAACTCCTCAGTTTGGACTTAGGCCGGGCTACGGGGGTAGAAGACCGACGGAGACTATGCCAGGTAGACTTGAGAATGACCCCAGCTTCCCTCCTGCCGTGGGTACTGCTCACATGGTGGTGTGGGTATGTGTAGGCCTCATAATGCGGGCGTATGTGGGTGTCACAGCGTGGGCGTGTGTGTGTGTGTGTGTGGGTGTCCTGGGTGGGGACGTCAGTGTATGGAGTGGTGTGGGAGGAGAGGGTAGAGGGCGTTGGTCAGGGTCACAACGTTACAAAAACATTATAGCATCATTTGCGGGTGGACGGGGAGGGGTTAGCGGGGTAGCTGTGGGATGGGCGGCTATTATTTATAGTTTTTGTGGGCTAGCGAGGAGCACTGGCTGGGGTAATGGCTCCAGATATGAAGGCAAGGCGACATGTTCAGGTTGTCTTACTCCAGACTTTGACATAACATCAGATGTATGACCTGATGTATGGGAAGGCGAGGCAAACCTGTGAACTATAATGATACCACAGTAACATCCTAAGACAACTTCAACGTGGATACACATCACAGTAGAAAATGGTAGTGGGTATATAGTTGAAGGTTTAAGGCAAGCCCAACATTATTATTTTTTTATTTACAGTCCCATGTTACCTGCCATAACCTGGACACGTTTGGTTGAGGGAATGTTGTCCTAGATAACATATATGATGACGTGGGTCACCCTGAAAGTTATATTTTGGCCAGACTTTACTTTGCCCAAAGTTTACTTTATTGCGTAACTTTTAACTTTGCCTCTGTGGGTGGCACTCTGTAGAAATTTTACCAGAAAACAAAGAACAGTAAAGTTTCCAGTTATTGTACACATCGCAAGGACCGGGGGCCGTATGGCCACGGGCTGTGATGGTGTTCCAATATTTTTTTTCTGACCTTCTTACACGGTTGTCAACAGCTATTGCCAGCAAGTGTGGTTATGACAGAGCCAAGTAAGAGGGTGTGGTGGACGAAGCTCTTCAGAGGAACTCAACTTTCATCGAGTTTTTCAAGGCAGTCTCCATCCGCTGCGGACTGCCAGCAAGATAGGTCGGCCGTGAGTGGTGTGTCTGCACCTCCAGTCATCACAACCTGCAGGATAGTCAGATGTGGGAAGCTGAGGAGATTTAAGGAGGCGGAATTGATGACGGTAAAGCCTTGTAGTCTTGTAGACGAGCAGAAGGAATCTTAGATCTCGCTACACTTGCAGTGTCCTGCTGGTGCTTGATGGTGACTGGTGGTGGAGGAGGAGCAGGTTGTGTGAGGCACTTCATGGAGGAGCAGAGTGTTTGTTTCCGCTCATTACCTGTAGCTGCCCCGGAGGCTCCGGGTTTCAGTATTCTTCGTTACTTGCCGCTAGCAGACGCTCCCTCGTGCGTACCTACTGATTCGTTATAACGTGCGACGTTCTTTCCATTGTTTGGTGAGCATGACGGTATGACGTAAGCTGTGTACGTCGTTGATAGTGATAATTTACACATGTAACAGCAACTGCTGGCCGACAGACGTCTGGCCATGAGCATGAGGGTGGTATTGTTCGTGTGCAGGCAGTCCACGCCCTCAGTGGCCAGCCAGCTACCCTCCCTCCGCCACAACCACGCCACCTTGCTCAACTTGTGGTCTGGTAAGTTGTTATTCCTCACCTGTGTATTGTATGCGGGTAGCAGCGGTATGGCCGGACGTCACACTGTGGGTTCCTTTACGTTGTTGGCTGTGAAATGCTCGTCGCATTCTTCTAACAACTACCTCCATCACTGCCACCCGCCAGGGGTGTTGTCAGTGGAGGCCCACACGCTGTTGTATTTCCTGCTGCACATTGACTGTGTGTTTTCTTCTCAAAATTTTCGGTCATTTACCTGTAGAGTCTGATGCCAGCTCCATGTGTTATGCAGTAATAGATATAATGATTGAATTAGCTCTTGATTTTTTGTGGTCAGCGTCGTGTGAGCGGCGCGTCTGAGGGAGGGCTGTTATGGCGTATTTGCGGTTGGCGGCGGCGTCTGCCTCTGTACGCGACCATGTTAACATTTTCTCTGAGCACAATAGGTGCGACGCTTCCTCTCTGAGATAAAGAAATATATGAATTTTTCATGCAATTGTTATACCATTGTTTCCGGCCATCCTTCCTCTTCCGGTAAGATCGTATGGTTCCCGCTCCTCAGTTGGGTCGTACGTGCCACACACAGTCTGGTCCGCGGCTCTCCGTTGACTCCACCTCCCTCCCCCCACCCCGAGTAATACTGTTGAATTCATCGTCCACACCTGTTTTGTGGTGGCAGGTGTTTGACTTCAGCGTATGTTTGATAGGATTTACATAGTTATATTCTGGGCTGTGCAGGTCGGCACGGGGTTCCCTGGGAAGCGTGGGATTTAAGGGGTAACAGAAAACGAAGATTGAAGAAGAAAACGCAAGGAAGGAAAAGGGGAAACGGGACAAAATGACGAGGAAAAGCTAGCAGTCATGGAATCAGATGCTGGAGCTGTACAGGTTCGTAGCACTGAAGAAATGCAGGTTTTATGTCGAGGAAATAAAGACGTCTGTGATCGGAGAAAAAATGAATAGTTGTTAAGTTAATAGAACGACTTAAGTTGTAGTAAGATGAAAAAGGATTGGAAATATTAAAGGTATCGTCACGGGACCGTCATAACCGTGGATCTGAGGTCATTCTGTTTGTTTGTAAAGGTTTAGCAGGAGAGGAAGAACGTCTGAGGTTAGCTTAGTATCCAAAGGATCCACAGTATCATCCATCGCCGGTGCCCGTGGCAGAGGAGGAGGTTCAGGAGGGGCCCTGTCAACCTGGCAGTCATGCGAAAGGTTCGCCTCCACTGTAGAAGTGACGAGGACAGATGCCCGGCCAAGTATTTACGTCTTGACAACTGAAGATGACAGATGCTCCCTCACTATCTTGCTGCCATTATTCCTCTGGCCTCCTGCAGTTACAGCGGGTAGGGAGGTACATGTCGGGGAGCTTAACGGCAGCATCCCACGCCCTTGTTATCACGGTGTTGCCTCCCACGCCTCAGGTAAACAACAGTTTCTTCTGAGAGAAGGTGAACTTCACGTACAGTGTACCGTTGTACTTTACCGTGACCCCGGAGCTGTACGACGTACCACTGTACCGTCACCCCGCAGCTGTACGACGTACCACTGTACCGTCACCCCGCAGCTGTACGACGCACCACTGTACCGTCACCCCGCAGCTGTACGACACCTGCACCACTGTACCGTCACCCCGCAGCTGTACGACACTTCTGTACCACTGTACCGTGACCCCGGAGCTGTACGACGTACCACTGTACCGTCACCCCGCAGCTGTACGACACTTCTGTACCACTGTCCCGTGACCCGGAGCTGTACGACGTACCACTGTACCGTCACCCCGCAGCTGTACGACGCACCACTGTACCGTCACCCCGCAGCTGTAGGAGTCTTGTTTTCATCCCTCTTACACCAGCATCCTGCGTCCCTCATGGTCTTGCACTGTTCTCACACGGTCTACCAGCACACACCGTGCCTCTCCCCGCCATGCCACACCTGTGGCAGCACACACCGGGCCTCTCCCCACCTGCAGTGCTCCACAACAGTAGCGAGGGAATGCCGGGTGGAGGGGCGCCGCTGACTGCCCTCTCCATCAGTATATGATAACACGGCAGGAGTTAAGCTCACCCCCCTAAGGGCGTCTGGTAGACCCTCACCTCCAGTCCCGACACCTGAGGGTGGGGGTGAGTCCCTCGCCTCTGGAGTGCCTCGGGTGGCCACACACAAGAGGGCCTCTGACACACCCCCCCCCCCCGCTGCACTAGGTGGTGTGGGGACCTGGCCCTCACACACACACACACACACACACACACACACACACACACACACACACACACACACACACAAGGGAAGCTGTATACTCGTGACTCACCATCAAACCTGACCACTAAGCATAATCCGACCACACAAGTACTGCTTGGACACTTGCTGTGTGTGTGTGTGTGTGTGAGAGAGAGAGAGAGAGAGAGAGAGAGAGAGAGAGAGAGAGAGAGAGAGAGAGAGAAACGTCGTGCTTGCCTCATTGTTAATATCAACTATGACAGTCGTTCTTCAGTCAAAACAACCTTGCTAGCTGTGTAGTGTATCAAGCTGTTAGTATTCGCGGCTCGTAATAGTGTAATAGTTTATACATTTCGACACATGAGAGGCATGTGCATACAAATTACTCCCTTGCTGCATGCATTCATGCTCATGACGCCTCCTTCAGCAGGAGAATAACATGGTACCCTTGATGTGGTCATAGCTATCACTAAATGCCCACACTGTTGTAAATACTGCTTCTCTGTACAGAGATATTATAACTATTCTTATCTTGCTTTGCCTACCTTATCTTATCTCATCTTACCTTATCTTTTGTTTTGACTCACTATACATAACCATATCTTAATAACTTATGACTCCTTTATTTAGTGGTTTATATTTCTGGTTGTAAACACTCCAGGAACAGATTGGTCTGACACTTGAGTATCTTGAAGTGTTGCCATCTGTGTATGAGGTTATCTTGAAGTGTTGCCATCTGTGTATGGTGTTATCTTGAAGTGTTGCCATCTGTGTATGAGGTTATCTTGAAGTGTTGCCATCTGTGTATGGTGTTATCTTGAAGTGATGCCATATTCGTATGATGTTATTTTAAAGTTTGACCATCCGTGTCTGGAAAATACATGATCGTGTTGTAGTGTAAGTTAGAACGTAAACGCGTACGTGCCATGATTGACTCGACGTCTTTTTTAGAAAGTTGTCATTATATAGCGTGTCATCATCATCATCCCTGGTAGATAGATAGATAGGTAACGTGCACATTTACATCAGTTTCTCCTGCTTTCACTGGGCCAACTCCCGTACATACGTACGCCGGTATATTTTGCAGCAGCAGTTGGTTGGCGGTGATTATTATCAGCGTGAGTTCCTGCTGACGTCGTTTGCTGAAATCGCCGTGTGTGTGTGTGTGTGTGTGTGTGTGTGTGTGTGTGTGTGTAGTGGTGGGGGTCTGGTTGTCTCGTCTGGTCTCCCACTTCACAGTTTGATCAGAACTGTGTGGATTTCCTCGTCGTACTTATTGTAAAGTAACATGAATTGTCTTTGAGCTTATATGATTTTTTTGTGTGTGTTTTATGTGAAATTATTCCGACTCTGAAATTTTCTATATTTTTTTCATCTTTATAACTGAAGTTATCGTGGTAGTGTTTGGCTTGAGGTTAACGCATGAGGAATTGTGGTATGATAATGCTTATCTTGGCTCCAACACCCCATGACGCGACCCATGACGCTCGCAAAAGCTCTGCTACGTTCAGATTTTATTATATATATATATATATATATATATATATATATATATATATATATATATATATATATATATATATATATGTGTGTGTGTGTGTGTGTGTGTGTGTGTGTGTTCAATGGAATGTTATAGTGAATGATGCGTATGAAACCAAATTCCAGGAATACAATAAAATCAGGAATACTCAGAATAATGTATTTCTTAAGACAATATTGAATTTATCTTTGTACTGAAAGGTTCTCGTGTGCTGTTCTCATGACAGAGGAGAAGAAGAAAGTTTACGAGTCTTGGACGGGTATTATTGTGGGTTTCCCTTCAGCGTTTCTCCATCAGGTTCGATCATTCATATATAATATTGGTAAAGGTTTTCTACCTCGTCATGGATGACTCACCACAGCCCTTATTTATATCATTAAAAAGGAAACGAAGTAGCCATGATGTGTAGTGACCAGTGTAGCCATGGTGTGTACTGACCAGTGTAGCCATGGTGTGTACTGACCAGTGTAGCCATGGTGTGTACTGACCAGTGTAGCCATGATGTGTACTGACCAGTGTAGCCATGGTGTGTACTGACCAGTGTAGCCATGATGTGTACTGACCAGTGTAGCCATGGTGTGTACTGACCAGTGTAGCCATGATGTGTACTGACCAGTGTAGCCATGGTGTGTACTGACCAGTGTAGCCATGATGTGTACTGACCAGTGTAGCCATGGTGTGTACTGACCAGTGTAGCCATGATATTTGGTGTTGTGTCGACTGGTGTCTGGTGTAGCGGCGCCTGCCACACACCTTGGGAAGCTAGAGGAATGGTACCGTATACGTAAGACCTGGACACTTCAACAGTGAAGCCACGTCTCTCAGGTTGACGCTGGAGAACATAGGTGAAACAAACTGTGTTCTTGACGTAAAGATCCTCGTGTAGAAGTTTTACCTACAGCAGACCATGATCGTTGTGATGATGGGAAGCACAAGGCATTGCAGTAACTGATTCGTTTGTCGCTGTGAAAGATTTCTTTTTCTTATATTCTGGAATTATCCCGGACGTATTATTGGTGTTGCTGTGTCGATATTTGTCTTGATCACTTGAGGATGCACGATTGACCTGTGCAGGAGGCTTGCTTGGCAGCACACCTCAGGTGTGGGAGGAGCACCCACCCGGCTGCCGGGGAAATTAGTGTTTCCTTGGTCAAGATGATCGTGGGAAGGGGGAGCCCTTGGGAGGGCCAGGCCGCAGTGCCTTTCACGGTCCAGCCCACTGTGCTTCCCAGCCAGTACCACCAGCCAGCCAGCCAGCGGTACTCCAGATGGTACGTGGTCACGTTGGTCCAACACGACGCAAGTGAACGATACGTTACGTACATATTTCATTAAGTTAGTGCCGTCAGCTGAAGGTTTGTTCAGTATCAAAATATCTCTCTGTTCAGATGAGGTTTTTAGACGAAAGGCTACGGTACACAGGCAAGGTAGGCTGGCAACAACTGGTCTTGTCGTGGCTCGTTGGCCAGTATGTTATTGTGAAGGAAAACACGGAGTCCCACGTTGTTGTTTGTCGCGTGGCGGAGAGATGGTCGTGCTGGCAAGGGTAAGCAAGCGTCGTGTATTGACGATATGGCAGGGTAGGTAGCGTCAGGGTGGACTGACGAAGATGACGTGTTGTACGATCAACCTGACATCTGGAGAGGCTTCATCAGCCTCATGTTCTCTGGATTCTGCCCCCCTCCCCCTCTCTCTCTCTCTCACACACACACACACACACACACACACACACACACACACATTTTGCCTGTCTGCCTCTGCCCATGGATATGTCTGCCTCTTCATCCAGCTGTGTGTGTGTGTGTGTGTGTGTGTGTGTGTGTGTGTGTGTGTGTGTGTGTGTGTCCGGGCTGTAGGCCTGACGTCATTCAGATGCCAGGTTCATCCTCCATGCCTGGCTGACCACCGCTAGTGGCAGTGTTCCAGCCTCCCTCGGACCCTTCACTTGACGTCATTACTTGTGCCACGTCACGCGCCACAACCTCTCTTCCAGGTTAGTCCACACACACTCTCTCTCTCTCCTGCCTGGCTCTCCTCGCCTCTCACTCCTCTCTCCTCCTTCCTTCGTATGTTTCTCACGGCTTAATCTTCTCTCTTGTTCTTCACCTGTTGCTTATTTTTCATTACAGTCTCTCTCCCTCTCTATATATCTCATCTATACTCCCCACCGCTCTGTTCCCTCTCACGTCCTCCTTCTATCTGTCATTTTCCCTCCTCCTTTATATTAATTTTTATGTTCGTTGACCACACCCTGTGTAGGCTGGACATTATGTTATCACGCCAGCGTCTGTATGTCGACACATTCCTGTTACGACCATAACTTGTTGATATATGTTACAAGCCTCATACTTCTTCCGCCCGAGGTGCCTCTTGTGTACCTGACATCTACATCATAACTACCCCCTTGTGTTGGTACCACTTGTGCAGGTGGCATATCCTCACCATAGGTAGCCCTTGTGCAGTTGACGAAGTCTTGGTTTGGGGGGCACTTACTTGCATAAATCTTCAGATTAAGTTAGGCTGATTCATTTGTGCATGTGCTCAGGAGAAGTGAATGATGGGAAGTTAAGGTGTACACCACATATGCGTCAAGCGAAGACAGATGCCATGGTATACAGAGTTTGGTATGATAGTAATCCCACCCTCACCCCTGCGTCGCTGACTTAGTATCAGTTGTAGTGATGATGATCTCTGGTGGTGGCAGCCTCCGAGAACCGGTGTTCTGAGAGGCAATTATCTGCTCTAATGGATGGTGATTGGTGAGGGGTAATTAACGAGGTTCCCAGCGGCTGGTGTGATCATTTGGATGGGACTCAACACCTTTCTGGTCGCCCACGGCGCTCCCCGGGCCCCAGGATGTGGCCTGTGGTCACGGTAATGTGTTGGATGGAGATATTTTCCGGCGCAGAGGTGCGGTTATATAGGTATTAACCTAGAGGGAGAGAGAGAGAGAGAGAGAGAGAGAGAGAGAGAGAGAGAGAGAGAGAGAGAGAGAGAGAGAGAGAGAGAGCGAGAGAGAGAGAGAGAGAGAGAGAGAGAGAGAGAGAGAGAGAGAGAGAGAGAGAGAGAGAGAGGCTGTTGAGATGAAGACAACGACTCTCATGATGGTTGACATGAGACAAGTGGATCAGTCTACGGACCAAATGCAGACGTAGGACTGTAATGTGTACTGTTTAAAGGGGGCACCAGAGAAACGGTGGCGCACACACACACACACACACACACACACACACACACACACACACACACACCCGGCCGTTTGTGCCACAGCATGACGGGAAGGGAGCAGCAGAGTGTGTCTCCGGTGTGGGACGGGGTGGAGCAGGCGGGCCCAGACACAGCACACTAAGCAGGAATCAGGAAGAAGTGACAAGTTCCTCACCTGTCGACACGCCACCTGCCTCCTCCCACTCTCTCTCTCAGCTCCAGGGTCCTGTGCCTTGTGTCTGCTTTGCCTCCAGTTGGCCAGGACCCACGAGGCCCCATCTACGAGATGAAGCAGAGGTCTCGCCCACGGCGTCGGACCCTCGCAGCCAGCGTCGTGACTCGCCCTGCCAACTCGCTACCTAAGAAAAAACTGGAGGTATACATCCCAGTCACACACACACACACACACACACACACACACACACACACACACACGTAGCCTGGTGGAAAGATTGCCTCTTCCTCTGGCCAGCGGCGACAGTCCACCAACTCCAACACTGGGAGTGTAATGATATGCTGAATTTAATCTAGACTTAGATTCTCAGAGAACATCTCTAAGCACGACGGTTCGACCCTAGAGTACGACGGGACGACCATTGTTGAGCAGAACGATGCGACGCGGGTACGACCATAACATCATATCAAGGGTCGTACTATCGTATTGAAAGGTCGTACCGTCGTGATCGAGAGTCGTACCGCCATTCCCAAAGATCGCACCGTCTTTCCCCTGGGTTGACGGGTACAGTCGACTATGGGATGTGACTGGTAGTCGTTCCGTTACAGTTGATTGTGTAACATAACCCTCGTAAGTTTCTGTTCTTGAGACTCATTTTTCACAATAAGTTCTGGTGTTTTTGTAGGTATGTGACTGCTCCTCCGTCAGTACTGAAAGCCAATACCTTCAGCAGGGGATCTTTGCTCCCTAACATCTGAACTAGCAACAAAAGGCAACTATCGTCAATAGGGAATCTTTGCTCTGTAACATCTGTGCTAACACTAAGGGAATCTTTGCTCTGTAACATCTGTGCTAACACTAAGGGCAGAGTCTTGGGCGGGGCATATTTGCTGGCAACGTCTGTGTTACTAGAAGTTGCTAACAGATGACGAACAAACAAATGCTAACCAATCCCAGAGTGCAACCCTCAGGGTAGTGTTGTGGTGTCAGTATGTGGCCGGAGATGTCATGAATACACCAAGACAACCAGCAGATCTAACCTCAGCTTGACCTCCGCTGAACCATACCGTAAAAAATTTGGTGAAGAAAATCAGTCCTTGAGAAGTGCAGAAGATTGATTATAGAGTCAGTGGTGGGAAAACCACTGGTGAACAGAATATGAACTTGAGAACTTACTCATCAGTGGAGCCCAGCATGATGATACTCGACGACTTATAGTCCATCAAATATATAACAAGCAAGTGAAACACCAGTAAGAAACTCATGGAAGAATTAAGAGAAAGATAGTCACCAGACAACAGGTTTTAAGATAGGCAGTATAGAATGATTTTGGAGTATATAGAGAACGTCTTAAATGGGTGAAGGGTACATGGGTAGGGTAAGTAAAAGCAGGTACAGATCGTACAGTGGGTACAGTACATGGGGAGATGAAGGTGACAGGTGGGCCCAGAGGGGGGTAGTACCGTCAAATGTAATATCATTGGTATGATGTAGTACAAGGTAGCATACAGTAGACATTAATATAATACAGTACAAGATAATTTATAGTAGACATACAGAGAGCCTCAGGGGTCGTGTATGTGCAGTATATCAACCTTAGTAACCGTACAAATATGACAGTGTAGAGCGGTAGCGTATCACATATTTGGTATACAGTGTAGTACAGGGTAAAGTTGAACTGGTAGTGATACAGAGGAGATCAGGGTATAGAAATACAGGTTGTGTGATATATAGGATACAGAGTAGTGCTGACACTGGCATGGTACAGAGGTATTATCTCTGGCCAGAGGAGGGTGTGGGTAGGGTAAGAGGATATATCTCTACTCCGGATCATAGTACACTTAGCTGTAGTCGCACGTGTAGAAGACTAGTTTACTAACTATGCCGACAACGTACTTCCTTGGTAGTACTGGCCAGGTGATGGTGGAAGGTGGAGGCAAGCGTACAGCGGGTACAGTAGAGCGACACGGGAGGGTGACATGCTAGTCTGGTTATGCAAGTGTGTGAGTGAGGGTCTTTGGAACAGAAGACCCCCAGACGTTTGGACAAAGAAGACAAGAACAGGTGACCAGCACGTTGTGTGAGAAGCCACACCAACCCCGTTATAAGGAGGAGATTAGGTAGGACGTGGACCCGTGTGTAAGGGCAGCGGGGACGGACCCAACCGGGGTCCTGGACCTGTCCACTGCTGGTCTAGCCACGCCCAGTACGACTACACCACCTACCTCGAGACTGTGGAAAATTAGACGAGCTAAGGAACGGCTGGAGTGGAGAGGAGACAGTAAAACGAGTCATGACGGATGGAGAGAGACTTGCGAGAGGCAGTGCCACGCAGAAAGACGATGGGTGATGTAGGTGGAGTGAGGGATGTGTGTGAGGATGACACGGAGACTAGTTACACACACACACACACACACACACACACACACACACACACACACACACACACACACACACACACACACACACCAGACTGAGGCATAGGATTACAGGTTGAACACTGAGGATGTCGACAAAATCCAGAACGGTGAGCGACCTGGTTGAGGGAGCGGGTGTGGGCTGTGGGGCAGGGAAGGTCTGGGTGTAGGGAGGACAGGCAGGCTGTGGGCTAAGTATGGGCTGGCGGTGCTGGAGGAAAGTCACCCAGCGCCGCACAAAGTCTCAGGGTACGGTAATGATGTTTGGTGATGTTGTATTGCACTGGTCACCGTGACCCAGGAGTGGCCAGACACTACATATGCCCCCACCACAACATCCCCACCACAACATCCCCACCACAACATCCCCACCACAACACCTCCTCCTCCGGGAACAGTATCGAATGAATTTGTTTTTCTTCGCATGTTGTACGAGTCAGGTACATGAAGGTTCCACAGAAGTACATAATGGAACTGTATTTTCGTTTCCAGTTTGTTAGAATACAGAGTTGTGGGTAGATGTCTCCTCACATGGTTATTGTACAAACCTTCTTTGTCGATCTTCATTTGGTAATGTGATGTTGTCGTGTTGTTCTGAATGCTCTTGTGATTAGCAGTTTTTTTTTTTGATGAAGATATTGCTAACTACAGCAAGGCAGGAGTGCTGGCTGACAGAACTGTGAGAGAAAGTTGTCAGTATATGATAGTAAGCTACTGATGAAAGTCTCCTATTATTACGCAAGTTAGAAATTCTGAAGAGAATCTTGTATTTAGAGCAAATCTGCTGCACGTCATGACGACCCTGACGTGCCATACCAACATATACCCGGTGAAGTAATGAGGAGTGTACGCACGAACGGACGGACGCTACTGTAGGTGGAGCACGACGCTGTGATCAACGAGCTCGACGGGAATCATCGTTGAATATAGTGGTACGATGGTACGACCCTTGGGTACGACGTTACGACCCTTAGGCAAGGTGGAGTAACTTCTGACATAATCCTGTAGGATCGTGCTTAGGGATCGTACCGTCGTGCTTAAGGAGTGTACCGTCGTGCTCAAGTATCGTACCTTACCGCTCAGGAGGTTCAAGAAATGAATATGATGTATGATATGTATTGTCATCATAACAAATGATATGATGTATGATATGTATCGTCATCATAACAGTATGATGTATGATATGTATTGTCATCATAACAATATGATGTATGATATGTATTGTCATCATAACAGTATGATGTATGATATGTATTGTCATCATAACAATATGATGTATGATATGTATTGTCATCATAACAATATGATGTATGATATGTATTGTCATCATAACAATATGATGTATGATATGTATTATCATAACAAATCGTAGCGGAGGTTGGCTTTTCCCCAGACAGGAAGGGAAAACAACGCGGATATCGGAAAGTTTCACAAGGAAGAAGATGAGATGATTTTCCTGTATCATGATAAAGGACAGACAGACGTGTGTACATGAGGCCGGTGGTATCTGTAGTTCGCTAGAGTGGCATTCGCCAGAGTGGGAAAGTCAGTTCGGTATGCAATAAAGATATCAGTTGGTGTCGTAAATCCCAAACCATTGTTCTCATCATGTCGGCTGGTAAGACGAGTTGGCGCGCCTTTTTAACGTTTTTGTTTACGTCGTGTCAGCCGATCATACAAATTGGTCCGTAGTTTACTTGTTTACTTGGCGTCTGCGGATGAGACGAGTTGGGGTGAATTATATATGTTTACAGGGTGTCTGCTGATAGGACAAGTCGTATTAAGACTCTTTATCAAGTAGAATAGTTGGCAGATAACCGACCACACTTTCGTCTGGCTCTCTTGAGGAGTTTACGATAGACATTCCAGAAGATAGAAATTTAAGTGAAGAAACATGTTGAGGGGAAGGGCGAGCCGCAGCCCGAGGGAGATACTAAAGAAACACAGGTAGTGATGCCCATAACAGGTGAGATGTAGGGTAAAAACAACAGCAGCAGCAGGTCTGTTTGTGTGACCTGGTCTGCTTCCTCACTAGTTACAAGTGTTGCTGGCTATGTGATGACTGTGTGTAGTGTTGCTGGTTGTGTAATGACTGTGTGTAGTGTTGCTGGTTGTGTGATGACTGTGTGTAGTGTTGCTGGTTGTGTGATGACTGTGTGTAGTGTTGCTGGTTGTGTCATGACTGTGTGTAGTGTTGCTGGTTGTGTAATGACTGTGTGTAGTGTTGCTGGTTGTGTCATGACTGTGTGTAGCGTCTAACTGTGGTGTTACATATATACACTGAGTGGTTCACATGGCTCTCAATGTTGTTGTTATGGAGTGGGTGTTTGCTGCGCTGCGTAGCTTTGTGAGGATTATAGGACGAGCCAAAATGTCTTTTTGTTTTGAATATAAAACGATTGTTGTTTGTAGGAGTCTTACTGTAGTGTCGTGTCGTGAGCACACACCACTGGACAGATCTGGGGGTAAGACGAACACATGGTCACCACAAGAAGGAGACTTGGAACAGCCTTACAATTCTTCATAACTCGATTGTCAATAATGTAATCATTGTTAGAATCGTAACTTGATTGTACTAGGCAGGACATGAAGATATTAATGGTGTAGTATGACAGTTTTTGTTGCATATTGTAACAAACTTATTATTGATGACTTTCAATGTAATCCTGAGCGAAATGTAATTAAAGAAACTGCGCAGTGTAGTCAGGAGGAGCCTTCTAGGCAGCCCCTCTGCCATAGGGAGGGTACCTTGGCCTCCCCATATATGGCTCCTCTTCCTCAGCCTCTCACTTCTCGGTTGCTTCGTATCCCCAGATCCATTCATTAACCGCCGCTGTACATTGCAACCTGCTGGCTGGTAAGAGTTCTGGCCTGAGCATGACCGAGGCGGGTGGAGGTGACATTTGTTCTTGGGTAAAGACGACGTTTGGTGCGCCGTACAATGGTAGTTGATACGTGATTATTGTGCATGGTTGTCTTTCATTCTTCCTGTTACTTCATGTGAACTTTTGAGCAGAACTAAAGCCAACGCTGACTTTACGAGGGTCAGCGAGCACACCCACCAGCCGGTACCTGTCATGAGATTTTGACTGAAACACTCTTATCATATAAAGATCATTATGATATATATATATATATATATATATATATATATATATATATATATATATATATATATATATATATATATATATATATTTATATATATATATATATATATATATATATATATATATATATATATATATTTATATATTTATATATATACACAGTGTATATATATATAGCTGTGATATTAGTCGTGTCTTTTTCCAGTGTAAGTAATAGAGTGGCACGTTAATGGGAGGAGATGATCTCGCTAGTTGGGGTTGGAAGCCTTTGACGCCTCCTGTACGTGACGTGTGAACGGGTCAAGCACCCTAACGCTTGACTGGCCCGCCCGCCCGTGGCGCTGTGGGTGCTTCGCGCCCAGGAATGTCTACTGGGAAAGACGTTCGCTGATGGTGGTTGGTTGCCAGCGGCTGTTTGCCGAGGCTGTAGCTAACAGGGCCAAGCGCACGATGATCATGTGGATTCGAGAGTTGGTAATGATGCTGAGTAGACTTAACGGAAGCTGTGGTACGAGGGGTTTACCGTGACTGAAGTTGTGGCACCAGAGTTGTTTACCGTGACTGAAGTTGTGGTATCAGAGTGGTTTACGTTGAATGAAGGTGTCGACCATTTAAAGCCATCATATCTTACATTTAGGAGCTATCGTGGTGAGTGGAGCAGCACACAGGAGGGAGGTAGCTGCTGTCTGTAGTCACAGGTATTGTTTGGTACTCGGGGGGTGAGGGGTGGGGTTCGAAGCCTTGTCACAAACAGGAGGCAGCTTGGGGAAATGGAAGGCAAATGAGTCCACGCAACACCTCGTTCACTCTGAAAGCAAAATTTCTCGTAGAAGATGGTTGGCTGGATGGATCACACGAGAGGAAAATACTTAAGGAGTTAAGGTATCATGGTCAAGGGGTGAAATTATAGTAGGAAAGCTGTGACAAGGTACAGTTATCGTACTGAAGGAGTGAAGTTATCGTACCGAAGGAGTGAAGTTATCGTACTGAAGGAGTGAAGGTATCGTACTGAAGGAGTAAAGTTATCGTACTGAAGGAGTGAAGTTATCGTACTGAAGGAGTGAAGTTATCGTACTCAAGCAGTGAATTTATCGTACTGAAGCAGTGAAGGTATCGTACTGAAGGAGTGAAGTTATCGTACTGAAGGAGTGAAGTTATCGTACTGAAAGAGTGAAATTGTCATATTGAAGGGGTCAAGTTATTGTAGTCCTCTATTGTGAGGCTTATGCGACTTCGTGGCAGCGTTCCAAACTGGAGCAGGGAAATAATGGACTCCTTTAGAGCGAGAAGTTCTACAAGTCTTTACTCCTTTCCTTCCATTGTCAGTCTTGCAGCCTCTCCGGAGGTGACATCTCCCTTGCGGTGAGCCACATATAGACGGTTGGGGTCTGATAACACCCATATATATATATATATATATATATATATATATATATATATATATATATATATATATATATATATATATATAATGATAGATATGCTACACGGCAGAAATGTCACTGTGGTTGTGAGGGTTGACAGCTCTGTCCGGGGTAATGATAGAGACGGAGGAAGATGTAGTGCGGGTAGACACCCTCAGTGGGAGATGTCGTCCCGCACGTCTGCATCTGCCCGTCCAACACTGCTGACCACATGTGGCTGTATACCACCGGCCAACACATCCACACCATCCTACGTGGTATACGGTTCACCACACCAAGCTGTGTATACCTGACATCTGTTTTGTTAACTGTGCCGACGGCAACTGGAGCGGATGTTATTAACCTGACGACCTTAGTTTTTGATCTCGTGACCTGAAAATCATGACACGGTTCAGGTGTGTGCCAGGTCAGGCCATGTGCCATCTTTCAACTTCATGATTTTGTCCATTATAGTCATACAGACGGACGGACCTTCCCATCACTACCTAACATAGTGAGGTTTTGTTGGTGTGTGTTGGGGGGAGTTACAAGAGATGACGGGTTAAGTGGGAGGGTTGGTGGTGGCAGCGGTAGTTAGTGGTGTTAATGGTAATAATGGCAGAGTTGTAGGTAGTGTGGTGTGGTGTGGGTAATGTCTGGCGTGATGAACCGTACGTATTGCCCGAGGCTTGTCATGCCGGAGGGAGACGTGTGACGTGTACGCACCTGCCGCCACACACACACACAATGTGGCACACTCAGGCAGGGTGAGGATTGGTGCTGCGCCTCGGGGAGGGAGGCAGCTCCGGGGGTCCCTCATGACGTGACGGAATGGCAACCCTGCCCAGCTTCTCCCATGAAGGGTAGGACAGGGGAATGCCCGGCCCTCACTTTCCTCCTTGCTGTGTCGTGCCTGTCTCTCTCGCTCACCTGCTACAAACATCACCGCTAACCCCCACATCAACAACAGCTCCGCCTTCCTCCACATCACCCCCCTCCCCACACACACACAAACAAGAACCAACCCATCCCTTACAACGATGTTGACCCTAGCTGACGTTGCCCCCTGGAGACATTGTGAGGCGTCCTACGGACACTCCTCATAACATTGCAGTGTGGAGTGAGCCACCATCACCGCAATCCTCAGGTAACCATCTCAACAATTAATGCGACTTCCAAATGTTTTCAACTTGTTAAAGTCTATTCTATTATATCTTACAGCTTCCTAACCCTAATGCATATGTATTAGGCTTGTTAGGCTTGAGCCTGTGTCATTAACTGGAGTCGTATAACACCCCAAGGTATTATATATACACACACACACACACACACTCACCCTAACTGTAGTATACGAGTATTGCTACGCCTCTACAGTTAGTTTGGCAGACGGGTTGTAAATGACTCTTATTCTTCATCCTAAATTTGTATACCTCTTGTGTCTGGGGCCCCGGAGCCCACCTCTGCAACTTGCCTTATTTACCACCTCCTCCACTCTCCATATATATATATATATATATGGGTGCTCACCTAACCTGTGATGTGTGCCACGCCCATACGGTTAGTGTGTGTTGGGGTCGGGGATGTGGCTGAAGGTGTTAACCAACCAGCCAACACATCGGTATCCCTATCCCTGGCGTTTACAAGAACCTCCACACAACCCTTACCATCCTCACTACCATCTACAACAGGTACTTGCCTCCTATAACAATAGTAACATCATCATCTACAACAGGTACCTACCCATCTACAACTGTAGTAACATTTTACTACGTTCTACAACAGGTATCTCCCATCTGCAATTGTAGTAACATCTTCACTACTTCCTACAAGAGGTATGTACCTCCCACCTGCGACAGCAGCATCACTCCACATCCACTCGTGTAGCTGGTTGGACAACCACGCCCCCGTCCCACACTAGTAGTACGACAGGCGTCCAGCAGGTTCGTCGACTGTGCGTTGAC
Source organism: Panulirus ornatus (assembly GCF_036320965.1). Lineage (NCBI taxonomy): Eukaryota > Metazoa > Arthropoda > Malacostraca > Decapoda > Palinuridae > Panulirus > Panulirus ornatus. Next base: position 23,503,827 of record NC_092246.1, on the reverse strand, counting down.
CCGTACGAAGGCGGACCAACGGCCCGGCGCGCAGTGCTCCTGCGTGGCGGCCGTTATCGTGTACACGGCAGCACTAATATGTAAACATACCCTTGCCAGAGTTTGAGGGGGAGATGCTTATACCATGTCAAGTGAGGTCACACGGCTTGTTGTGAGGGCGTCGCTGTTGTGGGGGTGAGCACAGGGGCAAAGCTCTCCTGCCCCGCCACTTGCTGGGGGGAAAATGGGGTCAGTAATACTTGCTGGGGTGCGAGCCGGGAGGCGTGGGGAGCGGGTGGTGGTATGTGGCAAGAGTGGGTGCTCGCCCGGGGGTACAGGTGTGGGTAGCGGGACGGTGTGTGGGTGGGTGTAGGTGGGCGGTGCGTGGGTGGGTGTAGGTGGCTGGTGTGTGGATGAATGTTGGGTGGCCGGTGTGTGGATGAGTGTAGGAGGCCGCATTATAGAACATATAGAAACATATATTTTGTCTTCAGTAAGTTGGTAATTATGACCTTTAGCAGTGTCATTGCTGGCAGGGACGGTGAGGTGTAATGTGGAGGAGGGAAGGAGTTAGACATGAAGGTAATCAGCGCAATGAGAAGGACCAGGATTTGTGGATGAGATAGGACGAGAGGGAGATGGATGAACACACACACACACACACACACACACACACACACACACGCCTGCCTTACTGCAAGTTGTCTTGGGTCGTTTTACGAATTTCCGGAGTTGACCCGTGGAGGAGAGCTGGGGCTGTGGAGGAGGCAGCCTCCCCTACTGACCTATATTCTACACCAGCATGCCCCCCCCCCTCCCCCCTCTTACACTTTCCTCATGCATTCCCTCATGACGACCTTCATCCATCACTAATAACACTATCCTTTTATACACATTATGGACAACAACTATATCTATATTCAGTGATATATATATATATATATATATATATATATATATATATATATATATATATATATATATATATATATATATATATATATATATCTTTCTTTTCTTTCAAACTGTTCGCCATTTCCCGCGTTAGCAAGGTAGCGTTAAGAACAGAGGACTGGACCTTTGAGGGAATATCCTCACCTGGCCCCCTTCTCTGTTCCTGCTTTTGGAAAATTAAAAAAAAAAAAAAAGAGAGGGGAGGATTTCCAGCCCCCCCCCCCCCCCCCCCCCCCCGCTCCCTTCCCTTTTAGTCGCCTTCTACGACACGCAGGGAATACGTGGGAAGTATTCTTTCTCCCCTATCCCCAGGGATATATATATATATATATATATATATATATATATATATATATATATATATATATTCCTATGAGTCCACGGGGAAAATGAAACACGATAAGTTGCCAAGTGCACTTTCGTGTAATAATCACATCATTAGGGGAGACACAAGAGAGAAAAATAGCAGTCAGTTGATATACAATGAAGAGACGTGGCTAGGACGGCATTTGGTAAGTGTGCAGCCAACGTTGGCGACACTTCACACATTTATCTCACCTGAGTGTATGGGTTTGAGTGTGTGTCGTTGTTAGTGTGTGGTCATGAATGTGTGTGGTCATGTCGTCGTGAGTGTGTGTGGTCGTGTCGTCGTGAGTGTGCGCATGGTGGCGAAGGTAAGTGTGATCTTGAGTGTAAGTGTTGTCGTGAGTGTGAGTGTTGTCGTGAGTGTGAGTGTTGTGAGTGTGAGTGTTGTCGTGAGTGTGAGTGTTGTCGTGAGTGTGAGTGTTGTCGTGAGTGTGAGTGTTGTCGTGAGTTCAGCGTGAGTGTCTTCAAGGTGAGGGTTGAGGTTCTCAGGTATGATGTTTCCCCCAGGTGGGGAGCTGCACACCTGGGTGACCTGTTAGCCTCGGGCATCACGACAGATGTATTCATGAAGATGTTATTTTTGTAAGTAAGGGACTCACAAGGTCGGATGGATTTTGAATTAGTATTGGAAATTGGGTTTTTGAATGTCGGGCTACAGGTAGCTAGTGCTGGTTGTCCTTGAGGTGCAGCAGACGTTGCCAGCCAGGTCAATATAGTAATGACTCGGATACGGTAAGTTATTTTCCTGGGAAACTCGCCGTTTTCCCTATCAACTTACCGGATACATTCCATTTTCTGTGGCATGAAGTGGAAAATGATTTTAAACGTTGCGTGTTATTCTTTTGTCTCGTTGCGTATTATTATTTATGTGTTTGTTTTGGTGAGACATGAGTGATGGATGGGGCAGGGATGGCGTGATTGCTACACACACACACACACACACACACACACACACACACACGCAGGCTGGCCGTGTGTCAGTGTTGGTTACAAGCAGGTGAGGACTGAGGATGTGTGGTGTGTTGGTGGTACTACTGCAGACCTCACTGGTCCAGCCTGCCTGGGTCAGCCGGGCGTTAGTGGGTCGCCACTTTCTGTCTTACCCCCACACATCCTCTCTCTCTCTCTCTCTCTCTCTCTCTCTCTCTCTCTCTCTCTCTCTCTCTCTCTCTCTCTCTCTCTCTCTCTCTCTCTCTCTCTCTCTCTCTCTCTCTCTCTCATCTTTGGTTAACCAGACGCCGGAACACTACACCTGCTGTACAAGTACCCTGTCAAGACGTGCAGATGTGTGACTGGTGAGGGAGAGGACAGGCTTCACTTAATGTTGGTTCCATCGCCTGAGGATAAACAAATTTTGTCGAAGGATTCTTGTTCGTCCACGAGAGAGCTTCCCGAAGGAGGCACCGGACCGCCCTTCCCTGCAGCAGTCGGTGCGTTCTGTCTCACGAAATCTTCTGAAAAACGGAACGATGGATCGACTCTTTCCTGACGTGGGTCATGCGATCTTGTAGACATTTGTTGTACAGGACCTGTAGACGTGTACAGGGGTGGGGTAGGGGAATGATGTGGGGTTGTCTCAGCAGGGGGCCCTGGCGGACTACACTACACTCCCCGCCTTCATCACATGCCACTGTAGTCATGCCCTAGTGATGATATCTGCCGTGTTTCTTGCCTGAGTGATGATGATTCTGGTGAGGGGTCGTACAACCCTGGGCAGTACAGTCCTTGGCTCTTCTCATCCTGTTCATCCTCCTCCTCCGCTCACGCAACCCCAACCCGGCTAGTGAACGTGTGTAACGTATTGACCACACCACATGGTTCCCTGCTTGATGTGTCTGCTCCACCTGGCCGGCTGGATAAATGACGTTTACGTTGTTTTCGTAAAAGAACCTACCTGTAGCGGACTGGTTCATACTAATGTCCACCACACCACAGTGTCTCCTCACATGGTGACCTTCTTGCCTCTCCCTACCCCGTCCGCGGCCCCTCTCCCTGTGGCAGATTAGCCTGGAGTCATCAGTAATCACCCCGCACGCCAGCCGGGGGCAGGTAGGTAGGTACAGGGTTCCCAACTGGTCCTCCTCAATAATAATTATCGAAGAGCTGTCGTTTCACGCCATGTGTAGACAAAGGCTGCTTCTGACCTACGTATCTTTGTGACCGTTCATATATATATATATATATATATATATATATATATATATATATATATATATATATATATATATATATATATATATATATATATATTATATGGGAGGGTATTGATTGAGAGGGTGAAGGCATGTACAGAGCATCAGATTGGGGAAGAGCAGTGCGGTTTCAGAAGTGGTAGAGGATGTGTGGATCAGGTGTTTGCTTTGAAGAATGTATGTGAGAAATACTTAGAAAAGCAAATGGATTTGTATGTAGCATTTATGGATCTGGAGAAGGCATATGATAGAGTTGATAGAGATGCTCTGTGGAAGGTATTAAGAATATATGGTGTGGGAGGCAAGTTGTTAGAAGCAGTGAAAAGTTTTTATCGAGGATGTAAGGCATGTGTACGTGTAGGAAGAGAGGAAAGTGATTGGTTCTCAGTGAATGTAGGTTTGCGGCAGGGGTGTGTGATGTCTCCATGGTTGTTTAATTTGTTTATGGATGGGGTTGTTAGGGAGGTAAATGCAAGAGTCCTGGAAAGAGGGGCAAGTATGAAGTCTGTTGGGGATGAGAGAGCTTGGGAAGTGAGTCAGTTGTTGTTCGCTGATGATACAGCGCTGGTGGCTGATTCATGTGAGAAACTGCAGAAGCTGGTGACTGAGTTTGGTAAAGTGTGTGGAAGAAGAAAGTTAAGAGTAAATGTGAATAAGAGCAAGGTTATTAGGTACAGTAGGGTTGAGGGTCAAGTCAATTGGGAGGTGAGTTTGAATGGAGAAAAACTGGAGGAAGTGAAGTGTTTTAGATATCTGGGAGTGGATCTGTCAGCGGATGGAACCATGGAAGCGGAAGTGGATCATAGGGTGGGGGAGGGGGCGAAAATTTTGGGAGCCTTGAAAAATGTGTGGAAGTCGAGAACATTATCTCGGAAAGCAAAAATGGGTATGTTTGAAGGAATAGTGGTTCCAACAATGTTGTATGGTTGCGAGGCGTGGGCTATGGATAGAGTTGTGCGCAGGAGGATGGATGTGCTGGAAATGAGATGTTTGAGGACAATGTGTGGTGTGAGGTGGTTTGATCGAGTAAGTAACGTAAGGGTAAGAGAGATGTGTGGAAATAAAAAGAGCGTGGTTGAGAGAGCAGAAGAGGGTGTTTTGAAATGGTTTGGGCACATGGAGAGAATGAGTGAGGAAAGATTGACCAAGAGGATATATGTGTCGGAGGTGGAGGGAACGAGGAGAAGAGGGAGACCAAATTGGAGGTGGAAAGATGGAGTGAAAAAGATTTTGTGTGATCGGGGCCTGAACATGCAGGAGGGTGAAAGGAGGGCAAGGAATAGAGTGAATTGGAGCGATGTGGTATAC